>NC_064631.1:66176320-66479350 GCF_023864275.1 Schistocerca cancellata | reverse complement strand
CAATGATCGTGCTATTTTGGATGTCAGATAAACTGCTCCGTTTCCACATTACTAAAACGACTGCACAGTTGTCCTCGTCCCACCAACAGGTTTTATACACTCTTCACTGCTAGTGCTGCCACTTGCGGCCAGTGATTGGTTATTGCGCGGTGACATCGAAAATAGATGGTGGTCACATTAATGGGGCTGGACTACATAAAGTGACATTCATTAAATATAGGGCATATGAGAATAGATACAGGACACCACTCTGCCACAGTGGCTGTCATTGGATCAAGTAAAATTGACCTCTATTTTGGTTCCTTACGTACACTGTACAGTTCTAAATTTTAGGTTAGATAAATTCTGCAATGGGTAGGTATGAGATCATGCATTTGATTGTGAAGACGAAAAAATTGTCCAGCGTGCTACTGAAACACTTTCTCATAAATGGTTATGAGTCCTGGGACTCTGGTCCGCTTATGACCACTCTGATGAACTACACTCACGCGTGGATTAGTGGAAACAGAGGGTTTTTCTTGAGTGAACGGCAAGCACAGTGGAATTTCGGTATCGTTCAGGCTATCTGCCATGTCTGTGGACCCCGTGGCAGAGAGAATGCTGGAAACAGCATTCCTTCGCAGAATTTTCTTTTAGTGAATAAACTACCCAGGCGCAACCCACAGATTCGATCTCCCAGTACCCATATCCTTAAGAAAGAGTTCATACTGTGTTCGACTCGAAGTTTGGTACGGACACGACAGTGTTTTACCAGCCATGGTCCTGTTAGGGGTGGCATGTCCTTAGACGCCCTCCTGTGACCTTGGAGGTGACTTACAAGCGGCCTACGGTTTGACGTGGGAACGACTGTGAAACTCGGCATTTTTCCCATTGAAAATTATTGCCTGAGATGAAAGAAGCGAAAACTAACAGAAAAAGTTTTTGTACCGACTGAGGATAGTATTTTAGTCCTGTGTGTGTGTGTGTGGTTTTCTGGTTTAATGAAACATGTATGGTATCAGTTGGGAAAATGTGATGAATAATGACATTTGTCACAGATTACGTTCATAGTTTAGATCTCTGGAAGAAAGTTCTAGCAGCAATCCCGAAAGTAAATCCACATCGTTTGATTAAAATACTTAAAACTAATCACTGTTATTACATGCCAATATTTTATAAGTCTTTGGTTGTATGGAAAATGATTAACATCAGCATGCTGAGGAAATTAATTTGACATATATGCCACATTGGAGAGACAGCGATTATACTGCATCGGCGTGACAAGTAACTGTGATGCTATCGGTCCTTGTACTACTAACGTGCTGGGTGAAAGCAGTGCAGTGACGGGAAAGTCAACAAACTTACTTGGGGTCCAACCATGGAGCAGTGACACAATGAGACCCTTTGTTTCCCAAGTCGTGCAAGCGCCCCACTCCTCAGGACAACAACTCCGAATTGCTATCGCTAGGGGTTCGATGTCAGTTTAACTAACGTCAACCAGAAAGAAGTACCTAACGGAACTGCGTGTTCACAACAGTACTCACATTTCGCTACATAAGATTCCTGGGGCATACTGATAGGTACAACGTAGCAGATTATTTTGCATGGTAAACCATTGACAACAGAATCCTGTGAGTAGCCGTATCAGCGAAGGCTTCTCCCTTTGGCGTGGAGTGATTTAGGACTCCCGACGGCGCCATGTCCACTTTTTAGTAAGATGCTGTAGTGTAGCACATACATAGAGGCAGACTTCACGAAATGCTGAGTATTAGGTAATAACCTTGGCTCGCAGACACTTCACAGTATTCAGAACAATCTGCACTACTCTATGAAGGTGCCACTAATTCTGTTAACATGTGGTATACAACAAGACAAAATTTTCATACGCTAGACTTTCGCTATAGTGAAGGATATAAAACTATAACGCCATGAAATCCGCAAATTATTCTCAGTTTTTGTGATCTCAACTGTGTGACATGCGTAGTTTCACAACAAACAACAATACTTCTTTCAAATATAGCAGTATTGCAAAATAATTTTGGAATGTTCTAGGAATACATGATGACTAAAGATGATGAGTGCACTCTATACAATCAGGTTTCAGCTCAGTAGTTGCCGATGTGCGGTTGATAATGGAAGCAAGACTAAAGAAAAATCAAGACACGTTCATAGCATTTATCGAGCTGGAAAAAGCGTTCGACAATGTAAAATGGTGCAAGATGTTGGAATTCTGAGAAAAATAGGGGAAAGCTGTAGGAAGAGACGGGTAACATACAGTATGTACAAGAGCCAAGAGAGATTAAGAGTGGACGACCAAGAACGAAATTCTCTGACTAAGAAGGGTGTAAGACAGGGATTGTAGTCTTTCGACCCATACTATTCAATCTATGCATGGAAGAAGCAATGATGGAAATGAAAGAAAGGTTCAAGAGTGGGATTAAAATTCAAGGTGAAAGGATATCAATGATACGATTCGCTGATGATATTGGTATCCCGAGTGACAGTGAAGAAGAATTACATGATCTGCTGAATGGAATGAACAGTTTAATGAGTGCAGTATATGGACTGAGAGTAAATTGAAGAAAGACGTAAGAAATTAGAACTAGCAGAAATGAGAGCAAGGAGAAACTTAACATCAGGATTGATTGTCACGATATACATTAACTTAAGGAATCCTACTACTTAGGCAGAAAAATAACGAATGATGGACGGAGAAGGAAGAACATCAAAAGCAGACTAGCGCTGGCAAAAAAAGGAATTGCTCGCCAACAGAAGTCTACTTGGTACCAAACATAAGCCTTAATTTGAGGAAGAGATTTCTGAGAATGTACGTTTGGAGTACAGCATTGTATGGTGGTGAAACATGGACTGTGGCAAAACCAGAACAGAAGAGAATCGAAACATTTGAGATGTGGTGCTACAGACGAATGATGAAAATTAGGTGGTTTGACGAGATAAGGAATGAGGAGGTTCTGCGGAGAATCGGAGAGGAAAGCAATATGTGGAAAGCATTGACAAGGAGAAGGTACAGGATGATAGGGCATTTGTTAAGATATCAGGGAAGGATTTCCTTGATACTAGAGGGAGCTGTAGCGGTGAAAACTGTAGAGGAAGACAGAGATTGGAATACATCCAGCAAATAATTGAGGATGTTGGATGCAAGTGCTACTCTGAGATGAAGAGGTTGGCAGAGGAGAGGATTTCGTGGCGGGCCGCATCAAACCAGGAGACTGATGACTCACAAATAAACAAAAGAGAAGAAAGTAAATGCATCAAATACAGTTTGGAACGAAGGCAGCTAGAGACTTAATGGCTATGTTCGTTATTGTGCGTAGACAGTTATGAAAGTAAAGATGTACAAAGTACCAGTCCCAGAACGCGACTAATTTCACCCCTGCCGATAAAGCAGTCAGTGCGAATTTTGGCTGATTATTGTAGCTTGAAGCTTTCTCTATTATTAAGTCCTTCAGCAAGATCTGCTCTCCTTTGTGTTGGGCTCGTGACGTCGTCTATAGCTCCAGCAGTCGATTTCTCGCAGTCCACAGTAGATTTGGCACCTTGTAAATCACCCCCGGCTCACACATTCTTTTAATAATACACCATTTCCTCTGTTTCAGTTTATAACACATTTTCGGACTTCGTCAGCAATCTAAATATTTTTTGTAAATTATTATATCAGTCCAATGTAATCTCGTTTACCCGCCAATCATTAACCCGGCTTCTCACTTCATCTGGATGTTTTCATTAACTGGCAGTATTTGATACTACCGAAGAAGCAGTGGCAATAACAATGACTAAACTTAAATTCAGCCAACCGCCGTACATACATCATGGTCAATTAACTAGGTAACACTGAGCTTTCTAGTACCGTAATGTACCTGTTCATTGAGAGTGTGGCCGGCCAGTGTGGCCGTGCGGTTAAAGGCGCTTCAGTCTGGAACCGCGTGACCGCTACGGTCGCAGGTTCGAATCCTGCCTCGGGCATGGATGTGTGTGATGTCCTTAGATTAGTTAGGTTTAAGTAGTCCTAAGTTCTACGGGACTTATGACCTCAGAAGTTAAGCCGCATAGTGCTCAGAGCCATTTGAACCATTGAGAGTGAGAAACAACATCAAAGAGATGTCCATGGGCAAGAAGTTAGATGGGTAAAGGAGAATTGTTGGAAACCTTCCTTTTGAACTTTGTGTTGCAACTTCAAAGCTGTCAGTTTGGAAAAAGAAACAGTAATGATATGTAAGGTTTTGTTTCAAAATAATGATATACGATAACTTCAAGAATCGCGGGACAATCAAGAAGGCAAACAGTGACTTGCTAGATGGCCTGCTTTTCATGCGGTGTTGCCCAAAGAGGAACACTGCCGTTCTGAACTCAAGCCCGATATTGAAAACAAAAGCTACCAGTTTCAAGAAGATGCTTTCCGGTCGTGATCCCAATTTCGCATCCAGCTAGAATGCGTTGTAAAGATGGCAAGATCGACATGCAATACATCAGCTGCTAGTGACTGACGAAGCTGGCGATCAATCTAAAGACATTATGACATGTACACCAGCAACAACATGTACATTATCGTGGTTCACATAAACGACGTACCAAACTTACTGATTATTGTAGTGGATAAAACTCGATTTTTTTCAATACGTACTTAAAATTTACGTGAAAATACTGTGTTATTTGTGTGTTTACGTGAAAATAAATATAACTTGGGTTTTGTTGTGTGGTATTTACCCCATTTCATTTATTTCTTATTATTTTTTGGATTATCTGGATTTTACGGTAATCCGGATGACATGCAGTCCTGCCTAGTCTTGGTAAACAAGGCTCCACTGTAGCACATTATACTCGTTTCGTGATCTCACCTTCACAGTGATGATGGAACGCAATGTAATACAGTATATCATCAAAAACTATGTAGTCGTTACCGTCAACGTGGCGTGCTGCATTTATTTATTGTTCAGCTTATACATCTGTCAGAACGTAAACTGTAGTTTCACGTGTGTACTTATTGTATACTTATTTGGGTGTCTCGTCACACTCTGGATCGACAGTGTTCTCAAATGGGCAGCTCTTTTCCCCCCTAAACTCCTGTAATACGTTGAACACACTACATGTTTTCTGTTACATTTGAATGAGGCAGCATGATTAAGAAGAATGTTGCACTGTTTATACAACCAACAGAACGCACGCGCGAACACACACACATTTAATTTAAAAAAGTAATGATTTGTTTTCTTTTTTTTGTTACAGATGAACAGCAAAGTGCTGACGTGAAGCACAGCACAACTGGAAGCGTTTGTCCCAGAGCAGACATACAAGATGGAATTCTGATTCTAAGCATATTTCAGAAGAAGAAGATGAAAATAGAAAACTCCTAGATTTAAATAATAAAATACTGCACCATTTATGTTTCTGTTCGGGCATAGCACGACGTGCTTCGGGGATTTATTACTATATTCTAGTACGTTGGCATTTTACCTAAGTACTTATGGTATACGACGGCCACAGCACTTAAAAATGAGAATTGTATTCTGAAATGCATTGTGCTATGCATAAAGAAAAAAGTAATTACTGCAGTTTTTATTATTTATATGATTTTGTTATGATATAGTTGGAGTCTTTCGGAAATCAGCGTTTATGAAGGATTAATTTAACTAAATTACTTCTGTTATTATAATTTTATGTATGTTATAGCTCATCTTACTTTCTTTGGTTCCTTTATTTTACTCCTCTTTTTCAGTTCAAAATGGTAATGATATTCACCTTCCATCTTGTGTTCAAAATTGCACATGCTTTACTTTAATATGTGAAGAAATCTCCTCGTACATCTTATCGGTTAACATTGACGTGTTTCCAACGTGAAGGCAAAACGTGAAGGCAAAACTTTTGGAAGATAGATTAATGAACTCTCTGACAACAAACACGTCTGGTTTTTTCGTCAGAAGTGGCGGATTGCCACTGTCGAGACAGTAAATAGTTTCATTCAATGGCGAGTGATGCATTTGGAAATTTCGTATTTTAGCAAACAGAGGTGATCTTGTAAGAGTATTATTTTTCCTTACAGCTGCTGATGCTTTTTATCCTAGACAGATATCGCAGCACCGCTATAAACCTATAAGAGTAAATGGAAGCCTTGACTTCTACGTGTGAACTGAAAGACTGATGAAGGGTCTGTAAGGCGTAATGTGGTTTTAATTTGAACATTGCGCACCATATACTTTACAAAATTTTATGTATAACGTTTGGATAAATTAATGTGTACACTCACGTAATACTGTGTCGTGCTGTCGTTGGCATGCATGACTGGGACCCCACACATACTAATTCTGAAAAGCAAAATGTGAGGCATGATACCACTCCTCGAAAAGATGCTGATGGAAACTATTTGTCCACGCTTTCATCATTTTTCCCGTCTTAAACACTCTGGTGGGATTGTAAACAAATCTCTGTGTTATGGAAGTCAACTGCGCCATCTTAATACTCGTAGTCATCGCTCTTGTCTCGGACGTTTATTAATATGGTAGGCGAGATGGACGGTGTGGGGAGGAGAGGAGAGGGTGGAGGGGGGGATTTGTATATACGCGGCATTCTGCTTGGAATGACGCCTCTGTTACTGAATGATCATTCTCCCCCAAAATGTGTTCATAGCAGCCTCAGTAGGCAGTACGACTTCAAGGTCCTCTGAAGATAATGACACGATGACACAAACTGTGCTGTTTAGCATGGAGAAGTCAGGGTTTCACGCTTTCCCTAGTGTTGCCCTTCGGCAAAAGTGTGTTCGGTAGGAAAACAACGAATTACCTCCTTGGGTCGTTTCACAATGTTTACTTTGGCCACTGACTTTGTTGTGTACACTTTTCAACGCCAAAGCATGTTACTTATACACTCCTGGAAATGGAAAAAAGAACACATTGACACCGGTGTGTCAGACCCACCATACTTGCTCCGGACACTGCGAGAGGGCTGTACAAGCAATGATCACACGCACGGCACAGCGGACACACCAGGAACCGCGGTGTTGGCCGTCGAATGCCGCTAGCTGCGCAGCATTTGTGCACCGCCGCCGTCAGTGTCAGCCAGTTTGCCGTGGCATACAGAGCTCCATCGCAGTCTTTAAAACTGGTAGCATGCCGCGACAGCGTGGGCGTGAACCGTATGTGCAGTTGACGGTCTTTGAGCGAGGGCGTATAGTGGGCATGCGGGAGGCCAGGTGGACGTACCGCCGAATTGCTCAACACGTGGGGCGTGAGGTCTCCACAGTACATCGATGTTGTCGCCAGTGGTCGGCGGAAGGTGCACGTGCCCGTCGACCTGGGACCGGACCGCAGCGACGCACGGATGCACGCCAAGACCGTAGGATCCTACGCAGTGCCGTAGGGGACCGCACCGCCACTTCCCAGCAAATTAGGGACACTGTTGCTACTGGGGTATCGGCGAGGACCATTCGCAACCGTCTCCATGAAGCTGGGCTACGGTCCCGCACACCGTTAGGCCGTCTTCCGCTCACGCCCCAACATCGTGCAGCCCGCCTCCATTGGTGTCGCGACAGGCGTGAATGGAGGGACGAATGGAGACGTGTCGTCTTCAGCGATAAGAGTCGCTTCTGCCTTGGTGCCAATGATGGTCGTATGCGTGTTTGGCGCCGTGCAGGTGAGCCCCACAATCAGGACTGCATACGACCGAGGCACACTGGGCCAACACCCGGCATCATGGTGTGGGGAGCGATCTCCTACACTGACCGTACACCACTGGTGATCGTCGAGGGGACACTGAATAGTGCACGGTACATCCAAACCGTCATCGAACCCATCGTTCTACCATTCCTAGACCGGCAAGGGAACTTGCTGTTCCAACAGGACAATGCACGTCCGCATGTATCCCGTGCCACCCAACGTGCTCTAGAAGGTGTAAGTCAACTACCCTGGCCAGCAAGATCTCCGGATCTGTCCCCCATTGAGCATGTTTGGGACTGGATGAAGCGTCGTCTCACGCGGTCTGCACGTCCAGCACGAACGCTGGTCCAACTGAGGCGCCAGGTGGAAATGGCATGGCAAGCCGTTCCACAGGACTACATCCAGCATCTCTACGATCGTCTCCATGGGAGAATAGCAGCCTGCATTGCTGCGAAAGGTGGGTATACACTGTACTAGTGCCGACATTGTGCATGCTCTGTTGCCTGTGTCTACGTGCCTGTGGTTCTGTCAGTGTGATCATGTGATGTATCTGACCCCAGGAATGTGTCAATAAAGTTTCCCCTTCCTGGGACAATGAATTCACGGTGTTCTTATTTCAATTTCCAGGAGTGTATTTGGGAAGGCATCATTACACTTCACACATTCATCACACTGACCAGAAAAGATGTGACAATGCACGAACAACTCTGTTAACTAACTCGATGGGAAGATTACTGTTAGCTAAGATCCAGGTCAATTGTAGTCATTTTTAATGTAAGATGCCACTGGGATTATGGCTGTACTATTAATAAATGCCTTTGATACGCGCAGAGTATCCCCTCTCAGTATACAAATTACCCAACCGCAATTCAAATTATGATAATGATGTAAGTGAAAGGAAACAAAAGAAAAGTTGGTCCTCTCTTATGGACCTTAGCTATGGGACTTGTGTGGAATTAGTTATCATGAAAGTAGCGCTGTGGACAGATGGCTAATAGAATAAAACAGGAAACTAGAAAATTTATCATTTATTGAGAAAATTGTCGAATGTACGTTATCATTGGAGAGAAACAAGTAGATCAATTGTCTGTCTTAGAAGAAACAAGTGCAGAACCTCATTATTCAGAAATAACCACGTTAAATCCTAGGGTGAGCAGTATGGCTTATAAAGAAATTGAGATCACTCTTATAACAAAGCTTCACGCAGAAGCTAATTGAATTTAAAAATGGGGTCACTCTGATCATGATAATTGCATCCATGAGGTCAGTGACAAAGTCATGGCCAAGAGGTCAGTCTCTTGGTGCCTATTCCTTTGCAAGCGTAACTCGCTCGTCGCATTGCTGCAGAAACTTACACAAGGTAACACTAATCCTAGGTGAGATGAAATTGCATTCGGCTGATGATCTGAGAAGTACGTTTCACATCAGCTTCTACCCTCTGCTCTCCCTCCTCCTTTAGTGCCTCTGAAGAGCTGTAACTCTCAGTGTATCCGACCAAGACAACGTCCTGTGTCTCTAAAAACTTGTGTTCTCCGATTCTGCTTTCGCGATGCCGCCAAAACTGCTGGTAAGCCAGTCTTAATGAACATTTCTAGCACTGACACTGGGAAATTTTGTCTCAGAAATGGCACGCTCATTATGCAGAATATTCTGACCGTTTTCAGGTCGTTGCGAGTGCCCAGAAATAGTAAGCCACCGTTTCTGCAGTTCGCAAACGCCGACCAATCGTAACCGAGCCTCAATTTCCCCCCTATACTCCACATGGTCAAGAAGAATATAATAATTCCAATCCCAAAGAAAGCAGGTGTTGACAGATGTGAAAATTACCGAACAATCAGTTTAATAAGCCACAGCTGCAAAATACTAACGCGGATTCTTTACAGACGAATGGAAAAACTAGTAGATGCCGACCTCGGGGAAGATCAGTTTGGATTCCGTAGAAATACTGGAACACGTGAGGCAATACTGACCTTACGACTTATCTTAGAAGAAAGATTAAGGAAAGGCAAACCTACGTTTCTAGCATTTGTAGACTTAGAGAAAGCTTTTGACAATGTTGACTGGAATACTCTCTTTCAAATTCTAAAGGTGGCAGGGGTAAAATACAGGGAGCGAAAGGCTATTTACAATTTGTACAGAAACCAGATGGCAGTTATAAGAGTCGAGGGACATGAAAGGGCAGCAGTGGTTAAGAAGGGAGTAAGACAGGGTTGTAGCCTCTCCCCGATGTTATTCAATCTGTATATTGAGCAAGCAGTAAAGGAAAGAAAGAAAAATTCGGAGTAGGTATTAAAATCCATGGAGAAGAAATAAAAACGTTGAGGTTCGCCGATGACATTGTAATTCTGTCAGAGACAGCAAAGGACTTGGAAGAGCAGTTGAACGGAATGGATGGTGTCTTGAAGGGAGGATATAAGATAAACATCAACAAAAACAAAACGAGGATAATGGAATGTAGTCGAATTAAGTCGGGTGATGTTGAGGGTATTAGATTAGGAAATGAGACACTTAAAGTAGTAAAGGAGTTTTGCTATTTGGGGAGCAAGATAACTGATGATGGTCGAAGTAGAGAGGATATAAAATGTAGACTGGCAATGGCAAGGAAAGCGTTTCTGAAGAAGAGAAATTTGTTAACATCGAGTATAGATTTAAGTGTCAGGAAGTCATTTCTGAAAGTATTTGTATGGAGTGTAGCCATGTATGGAAGTGAAACATGGACGGTAAATAGTTTGGATAAGAAGAGAATAGAAGCTTTCGAAATGTGGTGCTACAGAAGAATGCTGAAGATTAGATGGGTAGATCACATAACTAATGAGGAAGTATTGAATAGGATTGGGGAGAAGAGAAGTTTGTGGCACAACTTGACCAGAAGAAGGGATCGGTTGGTAGGACATGTTCTGAGGCATCAAGGGATCACCAATTTAGTATTGGAGGGCAGCGTGGAGGGTAAAAATCGTAGGGGGAGACCAAGAGATGAATACACTAACCAGATTCAGAAGGATGTAGGTTGCAGTAGGTACTCGGAGATGAAGAAGCTTGCACAGGATAGAGTAGCATGGAGAGCTGCATCAAACCAGTCTCAGGACTGAAGACCATAACAACAACAACAACAACTCCACATGGACATTGTTGTCAATGTCGGCCCCAGTAAGGCGTCAGCAAGCTACGAAGCTCGTCCTAACAGCGGTCTCCTGCTCTTATTTCAAATTACGAAGTGATTTTAATCTCGCCAAGGCGCGCGGGGGTACATGTTCTACAGGATGACACGCGGATGCCCCCACCCAGTCTGCGGGCGGTCATCAGCAGTTTGGAGACGCTCTGCTGCAAACATGGCGACCTCGTTGAAGTGCAGGAGCTGGATGGCGGACCGCGCCAGCCCAGGCGCAGCCAGTTCGAAGAAACGTTAATCGCCTCAAACAGAGAAACCGTCGCCGCACCTGAAGGTCTGTGGCATAACAGCCCACGGCCCTCTCTTACAAAACGGACTGGGAGCAAACTGACCGTTGTCAATGACCTGGTGTCCCCTGCCCTGTCCCAACGGCATACCGTGGCCACCTTTATGCTGCTCTGCCCTCTAACAACACAGAGACTGAGTACAGCAAGAAGTATTGAAACTGGGAATGGGTAATCTCTGGTTTAGGAATCATGAAAGAATGATGATTACGTGGAAGAGGCCTGGAGACACCGGAAGATTTCAGACTGATTACAGAGATTTCGGAACCATATTTTAAATTGTTAGACACTTCCAGGATGAGAAACTACAATATATTGGTTATGAACTGTAGATTAAAACTGAAGTTGCAGAAAGGTAGCAACTTGAAGAAATGGGACCTGGACAAACTGAAAGAAGCAGATGTTGTTGAGGGTTCAGGGGAAGCATTAGGGAACGCTTTACAAGAACAAGGGAAAGGAATATAGTAGAAGAAGAATGGGTAACTCTGAAAGGTGAAATATTGAAAACAGCAGAGGAACAATAAAGATGAGGCCTAGTAGAAAACCTTGAGTACCACTAGAGATATTAAATTTAATTGATCAAAGAAAAAAACATAAAATGCAGTAAACGAAGTAGGCGAAAGGGTTTACAAACACCTAAAAAATGAGATTGGCAGGAAGTGCAAAATGGCTAAGCAGGAATAGCTAGATGACAAATGTAAGGATTTAGAAGAATATATCACGAGGGGAAAGGTAAATACCATCTACAGGAAAATTAAAGAAGCCTCGGGAGAATAGAGAAGTTGCTGTATGAATATCAGCAGCTCAGATGGAAAACCAGTTCTTAATCAAAGAAGGGAAAGGTCAAAGTCGGAACGTGTGTATAAAGTGTCTATACGAGGTATATGTACTTGAGGGCGATATTATGGAAATGGAAGAGAACATAAATGAAGGTGAGATGGGATATATGATACTGCGCGAAGAACTTGACAGAGATTGAAAGATTAAGTCGAAACAAGGACTCAGGAGTAGACATCCTATTAGAACTGCTGATAACCTTGGGAGACCCAACCATGACAAAACCCTTCCATCTGGTAAACAAGATGAACGAAACATCAAGAAGAAATCAGGCAACGACAGTTGGGAATATTATCGAAGTGTCAGTTTAATAAGTCAATGTTGCTAAATACTAAAACAAATTCTTTAGAGACTACTGCAAAAACTGATAGAAGCCGACCTCAGGGAAGAACAGTTTGGATTCCAGAGATATGTGGGAACATGAGAGAGGCAATACTGACCCCACGACTTCTCTTAGAGCATAGGTTAACAAAAGGCAAATCCATTATATAGCATTTCTAGACTTAGAGAAAGCTTTTTCATTATGTTGTGTGGAATACACTCTTTGAAATTCTGAGGGTAGCAGGGATAAAATGCATGTAGTGAAAGGGTATTTACAGCTCGTGCAGAAACCACACGTCAGTTGTAAGAGTGGATGGGCATGAAAGGGAATCAGTGATCGAGAGGGGAATAAGACAGGATTGTAGGCTATCCCCGATGCTATTCAATATGCACACTGAGCATGCAATAAAGAAAACGAAATAAAAATTTTGAGTAGGAATTGAAGTTCGGGGCGAAGAAATAAAAATAAGAGGTTTGCGAATCACTTCCATCAGACTCACCGAACGTGGGGCAGCTGAACGGAATGGACAGTGTTTTGAAAGGAGGATATGAGATGAACATCAACCAAAGCAAAACTTGGTTAATGGTATGTAGTCGGATTAATACGGGTGATGCTGAGGGAATTAGATTGGGAAACGAGACACTTAAAGTAGTAGATGAGTTTTGCTATTTGGAAAGTCAAGTGACTCATGATGGTCAAAGTAGACAGGATATGAAATGCAGACTGGAAATGGCAAAAGAAATGCTTCTAAACAAGAGAAATTTGTCAACGTCGAGTATAGATTTAAGTGTTAGGAAGTCTTTTCAGAAAGTTTTTGTATGAAGTGTAGCCATATACGATAGTGACACATGGACGTTAAACAGTTTAGATTAGAAGAGACTAGAAGATTTTGAAATGTGGCGCTACAAAGAGGGTGGAAGGTTAGATGGGTAGTTCACGTAACTAATGAGGAGGTACTGAACATAATTGGGAAGCAACGAAATTTGTCGTGAAAGCTGACTAGAAGAAGGGATCGGCTGGTAAGACACTTCTGAGACATCATGAGATCGCCAATTTCGTACTACTGGAGGGAAGTATGGGGAAGTAAAAATCGTGGAGGGAATCTAAGAGATAAGTACAGTAAGCAGACTGAGATGGATGTAGGTTGCGGTAATTACGTGGAGATGAATGGGCTTGCACAGGATACAGTAACATGGAGAGCTGCAACAAATCAATCTTCAGACCGAAGACCACAACTACAATATTAGAGATCATCACTCGTACCTCTTGACAGCCAAGATCTGCCTTATGTATCTGTTACATCTTCGAGAACAAAATCTGTATATCGTGTTAATGGTTCAATAAAAGTGCATCTTGAGAATGAAGCTCGAGTCTGGCTATAGCCTGACGTGTTTCAAGAGTGAAGAAGTAAATCTCATTGTGGAGCGATACTGGCAGATCTACCGTTCCACGGCGCCTTGTGGTTCTGCATATCGGATGGTTAGAAGTGAAACAGACCTCTCCGGATGACGAACGACCTCCGATTCCCACCTTTCTACATTCTGTAGCGGAGGGAAACACAGTTCAGAGGTTTCTGAACCACAGCGTAAAATTAGCCCATCTGATTAACCAAAGATATAATTGCCACACAGTTTAGTGAGGAGAAAAGAGGTTGAGTATAATTAAATTCTTACTGTAAATGTGTATGAGATGAAGGGTAAAAAATGCATTGTTGACGTATCATTGTGCTCAGAAATACTGTGGTCATTGTTAACACGTGGCTACGTGCTGAGGCCAGGAAAAACAGATTTGGAAACGTTACTCGCTTTAGTTTCAGAAGTGAGGTGGACTGAATGTACACAGAATGGCTGCACTGGCCTCCAGCCACACACAGCTGAATAATAGAACCGAGTCGGGGGACAAGCTGGCAGGTAACCACGTCACAGCATGATGCTCTTCACAGTTAACGACCCCTTGTCCTCCATCTTGAGAGGGAACCGGAATCATAAACACAAGTGGAGCTTCTGGCAGATCTAGAATAGGCTTCTAACGTACGAGATACCGCTTTGGTGCGGAAGCGTATTGCAACGTCATGGTTTCTCTCGCTGTTAACGACCCCTTGTCCCCCATCTTGAGAGGGAACCGGAATCATAAACACAAGTGGAGCTTCTGGCAGATCTAGAATAGGCTTCTAACGTACGAGATACCGCTTTGGTGCGGAAGCGTATTGCAACGTCATGGTTTCTCTCGCTGTTAACGACCCCTTGTCCCCCATCTTGAGAGGGAACCGGAATCATAAACACAAGTGGAGCTTCTGGCAGATCTAGAATTAGCTTCTAACGTACGAGATACCGCTTTGGTGCGGAAGCGTATTGCAACGTCATGGTTTCTCTCGCTGTTAACGACCCCTTGTCCCCCATCTTGAGAGGGAACCGGAATCATAAACACAAGTGGAGCTTCTGGCAGATCTAGAATTAGCTTCTAACGTACGAGATACCGCTTTGGTGCGGAAGCGTATTGCAACGTCATGGTTTCTCTGTGGAAATACCTGAAAAGCCTAGTGTCTGAGGTGAAACATCCGAAATATACATACAGCGTCGCAAAATAAAATTTGCCCACAATACATCTCACCCACCTGCAGATGGGTAACTCAGCTTACATCTTCTGTACCTGAAACGTATCACGTAAGTTGGGGCCGCGCGGGATTAGCCGAGCGGCCTGAAGCGCTGCAGTCATGGACTGTGCGGCTGGTCCCGGCGGAGGTTCGAGTCCTCCCTCGGGCATGGGTGTGTGTGTTTGTACTTACGATAATTTAGGTTAAGTAGTGTGTAAGCTTAGGGACTGATGACCTTCGCAGGTAAGTCCCAAAAGATTTCACACACATTTTTTGTACGTAAGTTGGGTTGTCAATCTTCAGTAGTGTGAAATATTTTTTGGGGCAGTTTTATTTTGTCTACACTGCTTAATAGGGTGCACTCTGATTAAAAATGAACGATCTCTTTTAGAGTAATAGTTTCAAGAGTACATTTTAAATGGTCACCAGTACTACTGGCAGGTCACAGATTAATACAATGTAAAACTGGCCTTCACAGGGAGTCTCTCTGTTTGAATGCGGAGGAGCGGGTGCCCCTACCTTGTGCCACGTTCACGGAAAAATTTATTATCGTTTGCACTCTCACTCTTGACCGCATAACGCAATGAAATTGGTCCCTATTTGCAACAGTTCTGAATTCATTAAGTAAGATATTGATTGGGTGGACAGGTGTTACAAAGCTCCTTGTTCAGAACTTGAAAATCCAAGCGATGTATACTGGTCACCACGTGATGCAGCATCATGCCGATGCTGTTAAAGGTGCACGTGGTCAGCACGCCACTCTATCGGCCGCTTTGTTGATTTTAACCATGGAGCCGCTACTTGTACAAATACCTCCTCACTCGGTATCACGAGGTTGAGTCTATCACATACCGTAGTACCATGGAGAAATCGTTGTAAATACCGGGAACCGAACGCGGGTCCTGTGCATGACGGCCTTCTATATTGACGACTAAGCAAAGGGGGTAGACGGAAGGAGATTCCAACGCACAATGAAAATGTTATAACCAGAGTATCCAAATACAAACAAAGAATTTCATAAAAGTACTGCTGCTTCCAGGAATTCACTACACAAAACAATAAATGAAATGCTCAGTCAAACGGAAAGAGGCATTTTTAATACGTCAATATACAAGTAGTGGGTGTAGAGACAATGTGCCATTACTCTAGAACAGGCTCGCCCAAACTGTGCCCCTGGGGCGCTAGCGCCCGCGATCGCCCGCGGCCAGCGCCCCGGGCGAATTCGTATGTTGTAGTGGCCGAGCCGTGTCACTTAGCTGACCGTGCGGACCGCCCGCCACACCTCGCCTTGCCCTGTACTCGCGCTTCTTACGAACGACAGACTGCCGCGCCAGCAGCGGTCGAAAGCGACACAACAGACTTAAGGATACTAGAGATGGGCAAAACTGTTCTTTTCAGAGATCGGATCAGAACTGTTCACTCCCTGAAATGAATTAGCTCTTTTTCATGACTCACCACTCATTTACAATAGAAAATAAATGGAAGGCACATTGCCCTTTAAACTTGGTTTATTCCAGTACTATACCTGTATTTTGATCTTATTTGATCCTATTTTGAAGTAACACAGATAATGAGTAAGAATTTTGTACTGTTTATTGAAATTTCCACGATATGACAAAGTTTTTGATTATTGATTTATTTTGCACTATCGTGGTTTTTTGGGTGATCGGAAAATGTTGTAACTTGAGATTTACATTAACAATATATTTGGCTATAATGTATTAAAATTTCATTAACCTCATACAAATACATCGCAAGCCATATATTTTTAAAGTGAACGTTTCCTTCCGAAGACGCCTAAAATCGCAGAATCCGTACCAGAATAAGAAAAAAATATATATAAATTTGACTGTAAAACGAAAGTGCTGCATATAGCCTTACGCAGAATAAAACAAGGGAAATATTGGTGTATCACATTTTGCGATACGTTTATCGGTTCGCTCGTAATTAAAGCGTAAATTCGAGTGTCCATCATAAAAATCGTATAGTAAGAGGAGTCGTCAGGAACCTAATCTGATCAGTTTAAACAAATAAAAATAAAATAAAAACAAATGATATATACATAACATAATAATGTAATATACGTAGCAGTATTACTACGAAGAACAATATCCAGTAGAGACGAACTCCGATGCAGGAGCGCTGAGTCGAGCAGGTCGAGCCGCGAGCTGTATTACTGCTTGAGCTGAGACCGCAGAGACCAGAGTGACACCTGAGTCGCTTTGCTCGACGCTCTGGCTAGAGTCGAGAACAGTGGGGCGAGTTCCGAGGGTGGGGGGAGCGGTGAACTCACCCGCTCCGAGACAAATCGTCCATTCCCTTGCGAGCAGGTTGTTGCAAGTAGTTGCTATGTTATCCGCTAGGTGGCTCTCTGTCCTGTTGCTCGCATCAACTGCCCAGAGGGCAGGACGTGCGACTGAAATGATCGCCGACAGAGTGCGATGCGAAGTTAAGCTGCGCCAGACACTGCACACGGCAGATGATGCACAGAGACGGCACGGCATATGTGAAACACAAAATCCAATGGGGCACTGCACAATGCAGGCAGCCAAGGTAGAAGCAGGGCAGAGGCCGGCGCTGGCTGTGTTGTGTGGCGTGCACTGTGCTGTGACCAGCAGAGACGCTGCTGATATGCTCCGTCTCTCTCTCTCTCTCTCTCTCTCTCTCTCTGCCGTGGGAAACGTTTGGAGCTACCGTTCTTTTTTTCTGAATCACTGATTGTTCACTCCTTTGAAAGATTCAGCTCTATGAATCTGTTCAAGAGCGGATCCCCCATCTCTAAATGATACAGTGGATCGAGATGGATGGTCAACAGCAGCAGACAAAAAGAAAGAGGAGCGGCACGTCCGGACTATTTAAACCCGAGTGGGAAATTAATTTTCTTTGTACTGCTGTCGAAAATCATGCCAAATGTTAAGTATGTCATCGGAACCTCATGTATTCAAAAAGGTACTCGATTGAACGGCACTTTAATACCTGTCACAGATATCAGGAACGCCAGTCAAAGCTCGAAGAACTGAAAGAAAATTTCAAGCAGCATTAAAGTAAAGTAAGTGTTTCCTATCGTCTGGCGCTTTACTATTTATAAAGATGATAAATAAAACTATATTTTATTATCTGATATGTCACTTGGCATTGTGCCAGTTAACGACTATCAGATTGTCAGCAACAAGGAACATTTCTTTTTGGTAAATTGTTGTATTTGGATTGCATTAAATCGCGTCGCACAGACATAAGAAAAGGTTTCATTGCGTTATTTTTTGCCACTTTCTGAAAAATCGTCACAAACGCTCTCTCGGGCAACAAAGTGTCATTAAGAGTCATTCTTTGTTTTTGTGTATTTGTGTTTTTATGGATGGGAAAACATATGTTGTAGTTCGATCTATGTTTTCAATTAATTAAAACGCAAATATTTCAATAGATAAAAATTTCTTTTGCGACCACATTTCGCTGTCCTTGCTAGCGTCTAAGGCCGCTTTTCAGAGGAACTGGGGGAAAACGCACCTAAAACCAATCTTTTTTGTTAGTTTTTTATTTGAGTTTCAATGAATGAAACAATTAATTGTTAAAATGATAAAAGTGTTTTAAAAACAGGATGGTACAACATTAATTACATATCCTTTTTTGCCATGGTATGAGCAGGAAACAGGTGGGCAAAGTTTGCGCTCAAGTTACAGATGCTCGCTGAGAATTGCGAAAGCAGGGAAACCCTTTGTCCCTGGGAATCTCATCAAGGATTGCCTGGTCGACTCGGCGGCTTGTATTTGTCCAGCAGACCTCACAGAAAAATTTGAAAAAAAAAATCTCTTTCTCCTCAAACGGTTGCTCACCGAGTCAAAGATATGACCTCAGATATGGAGCAGCAATTAATGGAGAGAGCGGCAAAATTCATTCCATTTTCGATCGCTCTTGACGAGTCCGTGGACGTTGCGGACATATCTCGTCATATTCATTCGAGGTGTCGACGACAATTTGCGTGTCACAGAAGAATTTCTTTCGACTTTATGCTATTAAAAGACACAACCACTGGTTTGGATATTTTTCTCGCCGTGGAAAATGTATTAGAGTCAATGGGTTTAAAATGGGAACGCCTGACCAGTGCAACAACGGATGGAGCCCCGCGCTACGAGGGACACGCACTGGATTCCTGGGTTACGTCAGGTCAAAAATGGCTAAAGTCGGCTGTTCCTTATTCGCGGCAGTCCATTGTCTAAAAATGGCTCTGAGCACTATGGGACTTAACTTCTAAGGTCATCAGTCCCCTAGAACTTAGAACTACTTAAACCTAACTAACCTAAGAACATCACACACATCCATGCCCGACGCAGGATTCGAACCTTGCGACCGTAGTGGTCACGCGGTTCCAGACTGTAGCGCCGAGAACCGCTGTCCATTGTCTGATACACCAGGAGACACTATGTGCGAAGATTGTAAACATAAAAAATGTTATGGACACAGTTCTTCGAACGGTTAATTATCTTCAATCGCATGGACTCACATATCGCCAATTTAAACAATTTCTTGCTGATATCGAAGCGGAATACTCGGACATCCCCTCCACCCCTAAGTAAGATGGCTGAGCAGAGGAGGTTTGGAAACAGATTTTTGGAGATAAGTGAGCTTCAACCGGTCTTAGATATACTTAGATATATTTGTTCACCCGTTTTCCCTTCGGGCAGAGGACGTCTCACAAGTGCTTCAACTGGAGCTAATTGACCTGTAGTGCGATATCCACCTGATGAACCGCTTTCTTATGTGTAAAACTATGGATGACTTTTACAGCTGTCTCCCACGAGAGAAATATCCTCTTTTGCACGAGCACGCGGTCAAAGTTCTCTCAATGATTCCACGTATATTTGTGAGCCCTTTTTCTCTGTTTTAAAGCTTGCTAAAACTAAAAACCGTTCATTACTTGGCGATAAGAATTTGACTTATTCTTTGAGGCTAGCAGTATCACGGAATATTGTACCAAACCTAGATAAAATTGTTTCCTCGAAAAAGAAATACGTGTAAAATGTTAATTGTCTTCATTAACAATACTGACTGTAAGAATTAAAGAGCTATATAACCTTCATTATATTTTTTAATAAGTTTACAAACTTGGTCAGTTATAATTATTACGTACAAAACAGAAAACTAAGGATCCGATTTCTAAGCTCTTAAAAGGGATACAAAAAGCTGTAGCACGAAGTATAACAGAAAATATTTACTTGTAACTACTAACAGTGAGAATGAGACTTTATATCCCTCACATAAAATTATTTCTAAAATTGAGTATTTATGACTATAGTTCATTTAAGAAACTGATATATTTTTCAGAAGACGCCAATTGTACATATGACGAGTGTGCATGTGCAGTACTAAAAGAATCAATCTGTGTCAGAAAACTACTAAGTTGTTCTTCGATTCTTGTTTTGCATATTGTTATCTAAACCTTTGTGTAGTGATTCTGCCACACGAACACTTGTTGTTGCCTAAACAGTAAATGGTTCGCTTGTTTCACCGCTCATCGACCTCTTTTACAGAGGTGCGCGTCCTCTGTTATTTTGTTTACGTTGGATCTGACCGCGGGACAGTCCAGCGCAGAGCAGTACTGTGCGGCCTCACTCGCTCCATAGCTCTCTCTCTTGCTCCTATGCAGACACAAGCGACACACGGTCGCGTACGGGGCGCTGAACTACACTGCCTTGGAATGCTTGGATGAGCCTGCTCTAGAAGCTAAATGTAACCTCCACATGCAGTTACTGTAGGTAAAAAGGCTTCAGTAAAAGCAGAGGAGTGAGGGAATGTTCAGAGGAATGATTGCACTCAGGAGATTCCACTCAAGGCGATGAAAGATGAGAGGGGTTGGAGTGGTAGAATTATTTGGTTCAAATGGTTCAAATGGCTCTGAGCACTATGGGACTCAACTGCTGTGGTCATAAGTCCCCTAGAACTTAGAACTACTTAAACCTAACTAACCTAAGGACAGCACACAACACCCAGCCATCACGAGGAAGAGAAAATCCCTGACCCCGCCGGGAATCGAACCCGGGAACCCGGGCGTGGGAAGCGAGAACGCTACCGCACGACCACGAGATGCGGGCGGTAGAATTATTTACCACGTGGGAATGTCGAAGACAGCTTGCAGCATCCTCCAGCTCCAACAACGCTCGCTGTGGAAAAAGTTGTTCGAGACGCATTAGAATTGTTGCGCTTTATCGCGGGCGTCTTTAGCGTCCCTGCCCAAAGTGTATACCAAAAGTGGACCGAGATTCTAGGTAAAAAGTGCCTGGAGTGGATTGCTATAGGAGTTTGTGTCTTCCCAATGTTCAGCCGCTGATCTCTGAACAAGGAAGATGGGACAGAGAGAGCTGCGTCCCTGAGTTTTACGATCTCAGAGCTACCATTGCTCAGTAAACTTCTGACCTCAAAATATAGGTCTCCTACTAAATGCTGAGAATGGCAGCTGCCGCATATTACTTGCTGGGATATAGGAAGTGGATAATGTTTTGTTCTCTCAAAGGATTCTCATGTTACGAACTGTGTTTGCAACTGCAAATATGGACCACCATCAGCGGTCCAATGGGAAGACGACAGTGAAAATTTCTGCCGGACTGGGATTCGAACCCGGGTTTCCCGCTTAACGAGAGCGGTCACCTTAATCGCTTTGGCTACACGTGCATGGCTCACGGTCAGATCAAAACTTCCATATGTCGTCGTTTACGCGCCACAGCCTGCTCTCGTACACACTACGTAATTCCGTACAGGGGGAGGACATTTTAATTCAAAGTCGTTGCCTGGTAACGCCTAATAAATACGATACGGCAGTGTCTGTGTTAGCAAGAAGTACAATGCAACTGATCCTTCTGACATGCGGGTTCCAGTCCCGAAAAGCATAAATTCTCACTGTCGTGTTTCACTTATATAGCTGATGGTTGTCCATATCCGCAGCTGCGAATACTATTAATGTATTTCAAGACAGCTGTAGTCGTCTCAGTGCCTCTTTCTTCTGACATACATGCATGTCCGAAAGAACAGTGTCTCGTACTTTCTGGCAGCACAGGCGCTGCAATATCGCATTTATCCGCCGGTATCAGCAACGACTTAGATTTAAAATATCCTTCCAGTGAACTGGAATTACATAATGTATACGAGTGTAGTTTGTGACTCGTGAACGACGACATATGAAAGCACGGGTATGGCCTTGTGGCGTTTACAGGTAACCATAGCGGTTAGATTAGATTTTTTAGATTAGATTTAGTTTCATTACAATTGATCCGCAGTGAGGAGGTCCTCCAGGATGTAGAACATGTTAGGAAAACAATAATACATGATAAATATTTACAACTGAAACAAATAAGCTAATGTACCTTCCAAAGGTCCCAAGTGGAATGATCGACATTTTTTTAATGAACACTGTATGAAAGAATCATTTTACAAACACAAATGCACTGAATTTAAAATAAAAAAAAGTTTCTTATTTGTTTATATAAAGTAGGAAATCTGGGTACGAGTCTCGGTCCGGTATAAATTTTCACTATTGTCATTCCTTTATGAAGCTGATGGTTGTTCGTATTCTCAACTGCGAACACATTTAATATATTTCACAGTGGCTGTAGTTACCGCAGTGCCTGTTCTTTTGGATATGCATGCATGCACGAATGCATGCATGAAGGAACAACACAGACACTTATATACTGTATCGTTTGTACATCCTACTTAGACGAGTAGGAGGACTTTTTTGTTTCTTTAAGAAAAACGTGCTGTTCAAATTTCCGTCATCGTTGTCACGTAAGTTCTCCCACGACGGTCATAAATAAGCCCTAATACAAAAAAAAGATACACCTCGTAGGAGTTATCCAAACTTCTCAAAAATTTATATTCATAAAATTAGCGACAGAAAATGCAAAACGGTATACTTTGGCGGCCGATGGACAGATGTGTGACGTTGTAGCGCAATTTCATCATGCAGCTGGGAAAGTATATTAAGCAGGAGGCATGTCATTACCTGTGCAAGAAGTCTTTGCGACTTTCATTCTGTATACTCACTTGGACGGTAACTGTGCCTTGCAGACAAACGCTTGAAGAAGATACATAAACGTCGGCGTTTGAAAGAAGACTTGTGGTTGGACTCAAAGAAGCCGGTTAGAGAAACCCACGAATCGCTCGACATCCGACTACAGCGACACCACTATTCGACGATGTTCGCAGGGAAGGGTGAACAATGGTCGAAATCAGTGCCAAGAAGGAAGTGGGCGACCCATAGAGACGACAGAACAAGGAGGCGGAGCTGTTGTCAGGGAGGCACTCAAAGTCCGGGATTCGCCATTATCATCGTTCCGACGTTCTACAGGTGAGCTTCAGTGAGCTTAACAACCATTAATAGGGGACTCACTGAAAGAAGGCTCCGGTCATGGCACCCCTTGCACCGACAGCCATTGACCTCTGTAAACAGCTCTAAAAAAATCCGTCCGAAGGGGACTTGGAAGGCCCAACGGTATCGACCGGTATCCTTGTCATCCTAAACCCGCGGACGGCTCTGGATTTGGATATGTAGGGGCATGTGGTCAGCACACCACTCTCTCTTTACGAGACCGGAGCTGCTACTTCTCAGTCAAGTAGCTCCTGAGTTTGCCTCACAAGGGCTGAGTGCACCCCGCTTGCCAACAGCGCTCGGCAGACCGGATGGTCACCCATCCAAGTGCTTGCCCAGCCCGACAGCGCTTAACTTCGGTGATCTGACGGGAACCGATGATACCACTGCCGTTGACCCATTGACCTCTGTACACCAACATATCCGTTTGCAACTATGTTGGACACATTTGGCTTGTAATCTGATTGGCTGCAGTAGAAATGTCTTCACTGATGGTTCCCGCTTCGAAATGAGCCCCGATGATCTACATCTACATCTACATTTATACTCCGCAAGCCACCCAACGGTGTGTGGCGGAGGGCACTTTACGTGCCACTGTCATTACCTCCCTTTCCTGTTCCAGTCGCGTATGGTTCGTGGGAAGAACGACTGTCTGAAAGCCTCCGTGCGCGCTCTAATCTCTCTAATTTTACATTCGTGATCTCCTCGGGAGGTATAAGTAGGGGGAAGCAATATATTCGATACTTCATCCAGAAACGCACCCTCTCGAAACCTGGCGAGCAAGCTACACCGCGATGCAGAGCGCCTCTCTTGCAGAGTCTGCCCCTTGAGTTTGTTAAACATCTCCGTAACGCTATCACGGTTACCAAATAACCCTGTGACGAAACGCGCCGCTCTTCTTTGGATCTTCTCTATCTCCTCCGTCAACCCGATCTGGTACGGATCCCACACTGATGCGCAATACTCAAGTATATGTCGAACAAGTGTTTTGTAAGCCACCTCCTTTGTTGATGGACTACATTTTCTAAGGACTCTCCCAATGAATCTCAACCTGGTACCCGCCTTACTAACAATTAATTTTATATGATCTTTCCACTTCAAATCGTTCCGCACGCATACTCCCAGATATTTTACAGAAGTAACTGCTACCAGTGTTTGTTCCGCTATCATATAATCATACAATAAAGGATCCTTCTTTCTATGTATTCGCAGTACATTACATTTGTCTATGTTAAGGATCAGTTGCCACTCCCTGCACCAAGTGCCTATCCGCTGCAGATCTTCCTGCATTTCGCTACAATTATCTAATGCTGCAACTTCTCTGTATACCACATCATCAACCGCGAAAAGCCGCATGGAACTTCCGACACTATCTACTAGATCATTTATATATATTGTGAAAAGCAATGGTCCCATAACACTCCCCTGTGACACGCCAGAGGTTACTTTAACGTCTGTAGACGTCTCTCCATTGATAACAACATGCTGTGTTCTGTTTGCTAAAAACTCTTCAATCCAGCCACACAGCTGGTCTGATATTCCATAGGCTCTTATTTTGTTTACCAGGCGACAGTGCGGAACTGTATCGAACGCCTTCCGGAAGTCAAGAAAAATAGCATATACCAGGGAGCCTGTACCTAATATTTTCTGGGTCTCATGAACAAATAAAGCGAGTTGTGTCTCACACGTACGCTCTTTCCGGAATCCATGTTGAAGACTTGTCAGGAGACGCCCCAGACAGTGGTTGGGTACCAGTCTGACCGTCACCCGGCATTCGATTCGATAACCAGGAGTGATGGTCTGGGGTGCCATTTCATTTTCATAGAAGGGAGGACCCATCTGATATTCATTCGCAGAACCGTTACCTCTCAGCGATAGGTCGTCCACATTCTACTCCACGTGTTTTTGTCTCTAATTACAAGCCATCGTGGGCTTACATCACAGCTAGGTAATGCCCTCCCGCACACTTCGAGAGTTTCTACAAACATTCTCGTATCTGCCACACGCTACCTTGGGCAGCATGGCCGCCGGACCTCTTTACAACTGAGAATGCTTGGAACATTCTGGGCAGTACCCTCCAATCATCTTGGGATGTTGGCGATCTAACGCACCAGTTGCACATAATTTGGGAGAATATCCCTGAGGACATCCAACAAATCCATAGATCAATGGCAAGCAGTATAACAGCTTGCACAAGGGCCATGCTGGTCCAATGCGTTATTGTCTTGATCAATATCTGAAGCTCTGTCTCTTAAGTAAATCATCAAATTTTTCTGAAACTGTAATCCTTCGTTTGTCTGTACATGTGTATCACATATACTGATTTCCGTCTCATTCGGGTAATTCCTTCCTGGTGCGTCGTTTCTTTCTTTTTTTTTCTTCTTAGAGTGTATTAAAATGAAATGTACTAGAGCGTTAATTGTAACGAGTGGATGAATATTGCGTAGAAATATAAAACTGAACTGAAGTAGCTTGGGCAAATTTCTTTATTATGTGACCTTTCGCGAGTGCTCATCTAGGCTTCTCGGCACGTGACGAAGCTAGCTTCTGTTGTAATGTCGCAAATGGTCTCGCATATGGTAACGTACTTAAAGGCCAAACTAGAAGACTGTTTAAGCTAACATTTAGGAAGCACTCATTAAATAAATGTAGAATAAACTAAGAGGGTTTCAGTTTATGAGGTATTATCCCACTTTTTATCCACACTCCCGTGACTACTTTTACGTGTGAGGTGTTGTGACTGCTGTTACTACTTTCTATCGATTCCAACTAATCAGTTTTTCTAGTCTGGTGGTAAAGTAAGACTGCGGGACCGAATCCCAGTCAGACCCCGGAATTTTTCAGTCTGTACACTAGTGCTCACCTCTCACTGACATGAACATATGCCCAGAATGATAAGTGGTTCGGACTCCACGTTTCCACAATAACATTACTCGGATAAGTTAAGGACTTAGAGGTCGCTGAAATGACGCCCAATTGAAAGAATTTGCAGACAAGTGACTGGATATCCTCGCCATACGAATTTACATTTATCGGCTACTGGTGAGTAAATAAGCATAATCTGAGTGTGACATGGGCAAGGAAAAGAGGCAACACTGAATCAGTTTCAGATTTCGAGTAGAGTTGCATAGCATCGTTCGGTACATTTTGTCGCCTTGCAAGGTTAACAGCTTATGTTGGCATTTAATGAAAGTGATGTCAGCTATCTTTTTATTCGATGTGTCATAGTTCCTATTTGCACGCTCGATGTTTCTCGAACAGAAGTCTTCAATAGTCGACGTGTTACGCCACAGAAGTTCTGAGTTCAAGCAATGTGAGCTTTGATTGTCAGTCGCACTGGCAGCGGACTCGGCTGTTGATCACGCTGATGACTGAAGAACTAGCAGAACGGAGAGGTGTAGACACAGAGGAGTTGCTTTTTGCAGATATGATTTTGTGAAGATTGATTGGAGAAATGTGAAGATTTCAGGTAACTCTATCGCTGCATTGCTTGTTAGAGTGTAACTTACCATGAGTTGAGAAAGCTATATTCTTAGCACGATTTTTCTTTGTTGATTTCGCTCGTTTAGTTTGATTGTCGAGACGTGATTACACAAAATTATCCACTCCCATCGCTTGGACGCGGAGTTAGTTTCAACATTCCTTTACCATTCTAGTAAAGTATTGTATGGCATTTTAATTTCTTCTTAATAACAAATGAATTTTGTAAAGAATGTTGCACTTCTTAAGGAATGATTTCTCTAGTGCACAATACGGTTTTTGAATGCTAGTCTCTTTTGCATCACTCATACCTGAACCTCCAGATGTCAGGCAGTCAGATCGGTGCCAAATGTTCTATATCGACAGAGTATCAACTGAAACGCCGATACAGTTTCTGGTATGTGCTGCCGTCCAGCAGGACGTGCGTAAACCACAAGTATCTAACGGAGCACAGGAAAAGCTTAACGGTATATGACAAAATAAATCTCGGGTGAACAGCCTGGTATGAGTGTGCGTAGGACACAATATTTCGGCAATCGACCACGTTGCCATCATCAGGTGTACTGATGTACTGACCGGCGGTGGGCCGGCGCCAGGTATATATAGGAGAATCCCCCTCCCGCTCCTCTCTCAGGCGCTTCCTATAAGTCGGTGCGGTCCAGGTACAGCGCCCATTCACCCGCCGTCTGAGCGCTGCGTCCTAGGACCTCTCATTCAGGAGGGTCTGCCGGCACCGCTCTCGTTATTCTTCCCTCCTCCCCGGTAGACTTTGCGGACTGCCGGACGTGCACAAGGAATCGATTCCGTTACGTCCCATTGTCTGCAATATTGGTGCCAAAAAGTACCTTCTCGCCAAGCACCTCAAACAGCTGCTTAGCCCTTACATTGGGAGATGTACACACCATACCCATAACTCTGTGGATTTCCTGGAACGCATCAGCAACCTTACCCTTAAGGAATCTGACATACTGGTGAGCTTCGACGTGGTACCTCTATTCACCAAAGTTACGTTCCAAGAATCCTCTGAACTCATCAGGCAGAAATTTGACGAAGAGACCACCAACCTTTCCAGACATGTTCTGAATCAACTTACTTCTTATTTGACGGTGAATACTACGAGCAGACAGAAGGAGTAGCCATGGGAGTCCACTCTCACCCGTTGTCGCAAATATGTACATGGAACATTTCGAGGAGGAAGCTCATGAATCAGCACATCTAAAACCCATCTGTTTCAATAGATATGTGGATGATACCCTCGTTATCTGGCCACATGGAAGAGATAGACTGGCAGACTTCCTCACACATCTCAACTCCAGACAAGAGAATATTGAGTTCACCATGGAGATCGAAACGGATGGGATGCTTCCTTTCCTAGATGTTTTGAATAGAAGACGAGCAGACGGCACTTTGGGCCACAACGTGTAGAGGAAGAAGACGCACATCGATTTTCATCTTCATGCGGATAGCTGCCACCACCCGGCACAAAAGAATGGCGTGCTCAAAACTCTCTTGTACACAGAGCTCACACCGACAGGGCCAGTCTCCAACAAGAACTGGACCATCTGAAGGCCGTGTTTCGGAGGAACGGTTACAAGGAATGGCAAATTCGGAAGGCTCTTACATCCCACACCGGAAGCACCGGCGGAAGCTGAGGACGAACCTCGGGAGGAGGCGGTCTTGGCTGTTATTCCGTTTTGTGGGGCCTTATCCGGAAAAATAGGACGCATTTTACGTAAACACCAAGTGAAAACCATCTTCTGTCCTCCAAGCAAAACCAAGAGCCTTCTTGGTAGTGTCAAGGACAACCTCGGTCTACGTAAATCAGGCGTTTATGGGATACCTTGCCTATGCGGGAGTGTGTACATAGGTCAGACCATTCGTACCATTGAGGACCGATGCCGAGAACATCAACGGCACACTAGACTGCAACAGCCCAGTAAGTCGGCAATCGCTGAGCATTGCCTGTCGGAACTCCACAGCATGGATTATGACCAGACCAAAGTCCTGACACAGACTTCCAAATACTGGGAGTGTGTCATCAAGGAAGCTATATAGATCAGAGTAAGAGAGCCACAAGTAAATCGTGACAGCGGTTACACCCTTAGCAAGGCGTGGGAACCCGCGATCATCCAGACTAAGAAGAAAAAGGATATTTCACAGGGTGTACCGACGTCGAGGAGAAGGCAAGAATAACGAGAGCGGTGCCGGTATACCCGCCTGAACGAGAAGACCCAGGACGCAGCGCCTCAGTGGGTGAACAGACGCTGTACTTGGACCGCGCGTGGGGCGCAGACCACACCGACTGAGGGAGGAGCGGGAAGGGGATTGTCCTGTATACAGGGTTATTACAGATGATTGAAGCGATTTCACAGCTCTACAATAACTTTATTATTTGAGATATTTTCACAATGCTTTGCACACACATACAAAAACTCAAAAAGTTTTTTTAGGCATTCACAAATGTTCGATATGTGGCCCTTTAGTGATTCGGCAGACATCAAGCCGATAATCAAGTTCCTCCCATACTCGGCGCAGCATGTCCCCATCAATGAGTTCGAAAGCATCGTTGATGCGAGCTCGCAGTTCTGGCACGTTTCTTGGTAGAGGAGGTTTAAACACTGAATCTTTCACATAACCCCACAGAAAGAAATCGCATGGGGTTAAGTCGGGAGAGCGTGGAGGCCATGACATGAATTGCTGATCATGATCTCCACCACGACCGATCCATCGGTTTTCCAATCTCCTGTTTAAGAAATGCCGAACATCATGATGGAAGTGCGGTGGAGCACCATCCTGTTGAAAGATGAAGTCGGCGCTGTCGGTCTCCAGTTGTGGCATGAGCCAATTTTCCAGCATGTCCAGATACACGTGTCCTGTAACGTTTTTTTCGCAGAAGAAAAAGGGGCCGTAAACTTTAAACCGTGAGATTGCCAAAACACGTTAACTTTTGGTGAATTGTGAATTTGCTGCACGAAAGCGTGAGGATTCTCTACCGCCCAGATTCGCACATTGTGTCTGTTCACTTCACCATTAACAAAAAATGTTGCTTCATCACTGAAAACAAGTTTCGCACTGAACGCATCCTCTTCCATGAGCTGTTGCAACCGCGCCGAAAATTCAAAGCGTTTGACTTTGTCATCGGGTGTCAGGGCTTGTAGAAATTGTATCTGCTCTCGTTATTCTTGCCTTCTCCTCGAAGTCGGTACACTCTGTGAATCTGCTTTAGCCTTTTCCGTAAGATTTGCCTAACCGTCGGCTGTGGTACGTTTAGCTCCCTGCTTGCTTTATTCGTCGACTTCCGCGGGCTACGCGTGAAACTTGCCCGCACGCGTTCAACCGTTTCTTCGCTCACTGCAGGCCGACCCGTTGATTTCCCCTTACAGAGGCATCCAGAAGCTTTAAACTGAGCATACCATCGCCGAATGGAGTTAGCAGTTGATGGATCTTTGTTGAACTTCGTCCTGAAGTGTCGTTGCACTGTTATGACTGACTGATGTGAGTGCATTTCAAGCACGACATACGCTTTCTCGGCTCCTGTCGCCATTTTGTCTCACTGCGCTCTCGAGCGCTCTGGCGGCAGAAACCGGAAGTGCGGCTTCAGCCGAACAAAACTTCATGAGTTTTTCTACGTATCTGTAGTGTGTCGTGACCATATGTCAATGAATGGAGCTACCGGGAATTTATGAAATCGCTTCAATCATTTGTAATAGCCCTGTATACCTGGAGCCGGCCCACCGCCAGACAATACATCAGCGCACCGGATGATGGCAACGTGGTCGGTTGCCAAAATATTGTGTCCTATGCACACTCATACCAGGCTGTTCACTCGAGATTTATTTCGTCATAAAATACGCCTGGAGAAATTGAAGAACCACATAAGGGTATCTATCATGCAGAGATCCCATGTTGAAATCGGTAAAGAGTCAGTTTGTTGTACCAAAGGTTCTGCGTTTGCGCCCTGCTCTTGTCAGTTTTTTCACTGTAGTATGTGTGAAACTGTTACATGGCACAGTACGTTCCTCTTATGTAAAATTTGAAAGCAGCACAGGATAAACACAAACAATCGGAACAGTAGAATAACGAAACAACTGCATCACACGTAATTACTATTAAATTGATACTTATGCATGTGTGATGCAATTTTTAGTTTATTCTTCTGTCCCGATTGCTTATGTTTATTCTGTTAGACTACAAACGCTAATTTCAAACCAAAGAGAATGCAAACTGGCATTGGAAAGTTGCTATAACCTCCTAACACTCCTTTTACATATCACGAACATGTTGTCCCATACATCAGATACTCACGTAGCATGTTACAAACACTTCCATGTGCAATGCTCGAACCTGGAACCGTAGGTACGTCACACTAACACTCTACCGACTTTCCCAAGGGAACTCTACACGACAGAGACTCACAGTTATGGTTTTCCTGTGCTCCATAGTTTCGGCATTTCTTACCTTTTACGCACGTTCCACTGGACGACAACAAATAGCACAAACTATATTGGAGGTTTAGTTGACACCCTGTCGCTATATAATGTTTGGTGGCGGTCTGACTTTCTGATTTTGGAGCTTTGGGTGTCAAGGAATTCAGTTGCGACCACCGTCTCCGTGTGAAAGTTTTATTTTCTAATTGTGTATTGCCGCATTGCCCTTAGCGAAACACAGTTGCTTAATATATGATGACGTTATCACAGCTCCTCTTCCTTGCATTGCACTTGAGAAAGAGTTCTTTTCTTTAGCTAGTATGCTGCTGCACTGCATATCAACATTTATCACTTTCGAGCAGTACCCAGTTTCCGTTGCCAAAAGACAATTCATCAAAATATGTTAGGGCCAATTTTGTCAGCTTGCGTACGTACATTTACAGGACATTTTAATAGTAGCATTTTGGACATTTATATATACAAAATTCGTTTTGCAGTTTTACAAAGAAGTTTTATTCTATTAGTTCTTTGGGTTGAAACTTGAAACAAGCACTGTGACGTCACGCATTGTACCACTTTTCACTGCACTGTACTATAGAGAAGCTCACAGGATAGCTTCTTTAATGTACAGTCTTAAGTTTTCGAATTATTCCTAGTAAATTTTAATTACAGTTACACAATTTCAGATGGATTTAGCGTCCCATTTCATCAGACAACACTTTGTGATATAATAAAATAAAAGTGATGTTGTTATTCAATGGAAAAGTTGGAATTTGAGATTTCGTTTACTATTTTGTCAATCACAATTGGCGTAAGACTCATGGATTGACCATTGTCATAAGATATTGCATGATGAAACATGAATAGTCTTTACTTGCAATTTCGCGTGGCTCGTGGCAGTCACAGCTAGCGAGCTATTGATAAAGAAATTGCATTATCGTATTTCTGATTACTTTATGATCGTAGATACCCGGTTGTGAAGTTATTGTTATGACAAAACAATTTCCTAAGGGACCAGAAATTTCTTACGGGCGCAAAAACAACTGTAACATCACACAAAAGGGGAATTCAGTATTAAAGCTGACGCAATAAGACGATAAAACAGTGTTTTTAATTTAACACGCGTGTTCGACTGCTGTCCACGGTGTCTGTAACCTTAGCAAAATGCATAATTAAAACGAAAATAATATTGAGGAGATGAGCTCTGCTAAATGGTTCAATATTTCCAGAACAAATATGTATTATAACTAAAACATATATCGTACGTTATACTTAGTACAACAATGACGGTAGATTTTTATGTCCGTTTCATGTCTACTGTGCGCTCTTTTATGCAGCCAATGTCCTCTTGAGTCACCCGTGCGTCGTCACGATAAGTTCTGACAGTTGTACATTTTACATTTCACTCAAACATAGACGGAACATGTTTTTATACATTTAGTAAAAATTAGCAGTAAACAAGTGTTTTGCGCTCAAGGCTTCATTTGTTCTCCAGCGAACAAAATTGTGAAAGATCGTATATCGATCCGTATTCTTCTGTTTATATTGCCGCCCAAAGACGACGAATTACATTATTTAGGAAATTCCACTGTCGCTATGAGACGCCTTATTATACATTAATCATTCTTTATAACCAAGTATTCGCCGTCTGGCTGAAAGTGTTAACTATTCGCTGCTTTAATGAAGCCAAAAATAGCTAATTGCACACCGCATCCCATGAGGAGAGAGGGAATGCCGAAGGATTACCTCAATCCTGATATCATCATGAGATATTCGTGATTTTTGGTATTCCTTCGGGAGTTACTGGCGTACTAAGTACATAAACTTAAATTACGTGTATAAACATACACTCCTGGAAATGGAAAAAAGAACACATTGACACCGGTGTGTCAGACCCACCATACTTGCTCCGGACACTACGAGAGGGCTGTACAAGCAATGATCACACGCACGGCACAGCGGACACACCAGGAACCGCGGTGTTGGCCGTCGAATGGCGCTAGCTGCGCAGCATTTGTGCACCGCCGCCGTCAGTGTCAGCCAGTTTGCCGTGGCATACGGAGCTCCATCGCAGTCTTTAACACTGGTAGCATGCCGCGACAGCGTGGACATGAACCGTATGTGCAGTTGACGGACTTTGAGCGAGGGCGTATAGTGGGCATGCGGGAGGCCGGGTGGACGTACCGCCGAATTGCTCAACACGTGGGGCGTGAGGTCTCCACAGTACATCGATGTTGTCGCCAGTGGTCGGCGGAAGGTGCACGTGCCCGTCGACCTGGGACCGGACCGCAGCGACGCACGGATGCACGCCAAGACCGTAGGATCCTACGCAGTGCCGTAGGGGACCGCACCGCCACTTCCCAGCAAATTAGGGACACTGTTGCTCCTGGGGTATCGGCGAGGACCATTCGCAACCGTCTCCACGAAGCTGGGCTACGGCCCCGCACACCGTTAGGCCATTTTCCGCTCACGCCCCAACATCGTGCATTCCGCCTCCAGTGGTGTCGCGACAGGCGTGAATGGAGGGACGAATGGAGACGTGTGGTCTTCAGCGATGAGAGTCGCTTCTGCCTTGGTGCCAATGATGGTCGTATGCGTGTTTGGCGCCGTGCAGGCACACAGGGCCAACCCCCGGCATCATGGTGTGGGGAGCGATCTCCTACACTGGCCGTACACCACTGGTGATCGTCGGGGGGACACTGAATAGTGCACGGTACATCCAAACCGTCATCGAACCCATCGTTCTACCATTCCTAGACCGGCAAGGGAACTTGCTGTTCCAACAGGACAATGCACGTCCGCATGTATCCCGTGCCACCCAACGTGCTCTAGAAGGTGTAAGTCAACTACCCTGGCCAGCAAGATCTCCGGATCTGTCCCCCATTGAGCATGTTTGGGACTGGATGAAGCGTCGTCTCACGCGGTCTGCACGTCCTGCACGAACGCTGGTCCAACTGAGGCGCCAGGTGGAAATGGCATGGCAAGCCGTTCCACAGGACTACATCCAGCATCTCTACGATCGTCTCCATGGGAGAATAGCAGCCTGCATTGCTGCGAAAGGTGGATATACACTGTACTAGTGCCGACATTGTGCATGCTCTGTTGCCTGTGTCTATGTGCCTGTGGTTCTGTCAGTGTGATCATGTGATGTATCTGACCCCAGGAATGTGTCAATAAAGTTTCCCCTTCCTGGGACAATGAATTCACGGTGTTCTTATTTCAATTTCCAGGAGTGTACAATTAATGGTCACCCCTTTGGTTAACTCCAATGAACAACTGCTTTATGTAAGGACTTTTTATACCTCAAGGTTTACTTTCACCAGTGAACCTAAAAATATTCTTTCAAAACTTTTTTTTTTTCAAAGAAAAAAGGACTGATCTCATCATTATGAAAACTACAGACTTCGCAGCACTCGTTGCATTTATTCTTTAGTGCGCCCAAGATTATTTTCTACTGCCACATAGCATATCTATTACGTAACGAGTACGCATGTAACGCTAAACCTTTTCTTTTGTGCTTTCCTTTGTGCTTGCCAAATTTTTTATATTTTAGGGCAGATTGGATAACAATGTAATCAGCATCAGCAATCGTTCTCGGCAAAAAAAAAAAAAAAATAAAATAAAATAAAATAAAATAAAATAAAATAAAATAATAAAGAAAGTAGGGTAAGGCGTGTCTACTATTTTTCGCATGAATGGAATTACCAACATTTCACTGGGTTTACGCACCTGTCCATAACAAACATTACCAAAGTTAGCGAAGTTCATCGCGCTACGTGTCTCGTTTCTCATAAACATCGCTTTGCCTTTGAAGCACTCGTGCCTTTTACAATTTTACCCTTGGTCTGGGTTAATGAACCAGGATCAAAAGAAACGGGCACAAGGACAATGGATTTCATTAGAGGAGTGTCTTAGGAGACATTTTTACAATAAAATCTGCTCGTAAATAAAATTATCATTATAAACATAGACACATATATAAATTTTTAACCTCTTCCATTGCAGCATGCTTTGCTACTTCTACGTCTTACTCTCGTTATAGTCAGTATTAAGTTCAAACATCACAGCATTGCTTGTGCTCTAGGTTAGCCTTCAATTAGGGTATTGAATGGTCGCTAGATTACACTAAAAAGCTTCTGAATATCTTTACTTCGATTTATTTATGATACAGGGGGCTTGCTGTGTGGTTAATTAGTACCTTGGTTCTACTGAAATCAATTCGTCAGCTAACATTCCTCATATACTCTTTAGATTGGGCTCAGATCACAGTGAAACAGTATACTTTGATGACAATTAATGGCCTCGTGGTGTACTTACGCCGCATTATTCATGCTTCATGATTTGTCTCTCTTTGTACTGTATTTCAACTAACTTAGTTTACTACAGCTTATTGTCTCCTTGCATGAACACATGTGGATTACCACTTGTTTTCTCATTTAATAGCATGCTTTAACTGAAATTTAAACTATTTCCTCCACTCCTGCTCACGGTGTGAACGTTTTGAACATTTATTTTTTTAAGCAGGTAATTTGGGCGTTTACAACAGAACTTCAAGTACTTACATTACTAAATATAAACGTATAAATTTTCTTGTGCCTTCAGAAAAGTCCTTATTTACGCACCCTCCTCCATTTCTCACCTTTACATATTTATATAGCTCCGGGCAATCACCTCGCAAGCACATTTTTTTATACTACCTTAAATTTAAATTTAAATTCTGTGTGCTACTTTAATTTCCAGCTTTAGCTTGTTGAAGAAATATCTGTTCATGTCCATCACTATAAACAAATTTTCCATACTTAACATTTAATACTTAAAGTTTCTATGTAGCAGCCGTTACCATTTAGTCAGTGCGTTGTTCAACACAATACTTATCATTAACAGTTCACACGAGGAAATTTCCAGTACGCAAGAGACAAGAAACCAAAACAGACTCTATCTGCAGTTAAGGCTGCGTCTGTAAACTAACTCTCTGTTTCAATAGACCAATCGCTCCCGACATGGAGCAACCTTGAATCAGCAATGATAAAACTTTTGAAACAGAAGACACCTGCTTCACCTGTTTTAAGAGACATGATGACATGACATTGCTGTTTGCTCCTGTATCAACAATGGCTGTTACAGGAATGTTGGCAATAGAAATCTTCATCGAAGCCTGGACCTCTTTATCATAAATGTCGTTAATGTCTTGAGCTTCTTTGTCAGGTGTAAGGTCATCTCGTAAGTCGGTCTCATGGTCTTACCGAATCGCATTAACATACTCAGAACCAGAGGATTCGCTAGTGCCCCAATTCAAACCTGCAGCGATCTCGAGGAGGCTGAAAGGCGCTGCCTCTAATTTTCCGCAGGCTGTTTAGTCTGTTTGTCATTCATGACCTTAAGTTTGTTCAGTTTCATATTGGTGCTGGTTATGTGGTACAAATGCCAGTGTAAAGGGGTCAGATTCACTGGGTGCATTCACTTGTGAATAGAATACTTGAGACGACTGCTGCCGCCCCATCTTTTGGTTCCCGGTAAAACCGTTTCCTTGTGAAGGAAAGTTCGCATTCGGTGCCGTTTGAAAATTGTTCCGCGGTCGTCTATCCTGTAAAAAGTTATTCTGATGTTGTGCTTGGTGGCCTTCGCCTTTCCCATGTCACTTGCTATTTTTCCACCTATAAGTTGGTGGGGTGGCTTGCGTGCCACAGCGATACAGATGGCCGTACCGTAGGTGCAACCACAACGGAGGGAATCTGTTCAGAGGCCAGACAAACGTGTTTCTTCTGAAGAGGGGCAGCAGCCTTTTCAGTAGTTGCAGGGGCAACAGTCTGGATGATTGACTGATCTGGCCTTGGAACACTAACGGTCTTGCTCTTCTGGTACTGCGAACGGTTGAAAGCAAGGGGAAACTACAAAATGGTTCTGAGCACTATGGCAATCAACATCTGAGGTCATAAGTCCCCTAGAACTTTGAACTACGAAAACCTAACTAACCTAAGGACATCACACACATCCATGCCTGAGGCAGGATTCGAATCTGCGACCGTAACAGTCACGCGGTTCCGGGGTGAAATGCCTAGAACCGCACGGCCACGGCGGCCGGCGGGAAATTACAGCCGTAATTTTTCCCGAGAGCATGCAGCTTTACTGTATGGTCAAATGATGATGGGTAAAATATTCCGGATGCAAAATAGTCCCCCATTCGGATCTCCGGGCGGGGACTACTCAAGAGGACGTCGTTATCAGGAGAAAGAAAACTGCCGTTCTACGGATCGCAGCGTGGAATGTCAGATCCCTTATACTGGTAGGTAGGTTAGAAAATTTTAAAAGGGAAATGGATAGGTTAAAGTCATGCATAGTGGGAATTAGTGAAGTTTGGTGGCAGGGGGAACAAGACTTCTGGTCAGGTGAATACTGGGTTATAAATACAAAATCAAATAGGGGTAATGCAGGAGTAGGTTTAATAATGAATAAAAAAATAGGAGTGAGGGTAAACTACCACAAACAGCATAGTGAACGCATTGTTGTGGCCAAGATAGACACGAATCCCATGCCTAGTACAGTAGTACAAGTTTATATACCAACTGGCTCTCTAGATTATGAATAAATTGATGAAATGTGTGATGGGGTAAAAGAAATTATTCAGGTAGTGAAGGGAGACGAAAATTTAATAGTCATGGGTGACTGGAATTCGAGAGTAGGAAAACGGAGGGAAGGAAACGTAGTAGGTGAATATGGACTGGGGATAAGAAATAAAAGAGGAAGCCGTCTGGTAGAATTTTGCACAGAGCATAACTTAATCGTAGCTAACACTTGGTTCAAGAATCATAAGAGAAAGTTGTATACATGGAAGAATCCTGCAGATACTAGATCAGATAGATTATATAATGGTAAGACAGAGATTTAGGTACCATGTTTTAAATTGTAAGACATTTCCAGGCGCAGGTGTGGACTCTGACCACAATGTATTGGTTATGAACTGTAGATTAAAACTGAAGAAATGGTGGGACCTGGATAAAGTGACTGAACCAGAGGTTGTACAGAGTTTCACGGACAGCATAAGGGAACAATTGACGGGAATGGGGGAAAGAAATACAGTAGAAGAAGAATGGGTAGCTCTGAGGGATGAAGTAGTGAAGGCAGCAGAGGATCAAGTAGGTAAAAAGACGAGGGCTAGTAGAAATCCTTGGGTAAGAGAAGAAATATTGAATTTAATTGATGAAAGGAGAAAATATAAAAATTCAGTAAATGAAGCAGGCAAAAAGGAATACAAACGTCTCAAAAATGAGATCGACAGGAAGCGCAAAATAGCTATGCAGGGATGGGTTGAGGACAAATGTAAGGATGTAGAGGCTTATCTCTATTCAAGGGCGATGTACTTGAGGACAATATTATGGAAATGGAAGAGGACGTAGATGAAGATGAAACGGGAGATACGATACTGCGTGAAGAGTTTGACAGCACTGAAAGACCTGAGTCGGAACAAGGCCCCGGGAGTAGACAACATACCTTTGGAACTACTGACGGCCTTGGGAGAGCCAGTCATGACAAAACTTTACTATTTGGTGAGCAAGATGTAAGAGGCAGAAGAATATAATAATTCCAATCCCAAAGAAAGCAGGTGTTGACAGATGTGAAAATTACCGAACTATCAGTTTAATAAGTCACAGCTGCAAAATACCAACACTAATTCTTTACAGACGAATGGAAAAACTAGTAGAAGCCGACCTCGGGGAAAATCAGTTTGGATTCCGTAGAAATGTTGGAACACGTGAGGCAATACTGACCCTACGACTTACCTTAGAAAATAAATAAAGGAAAGGCAAACCCACGTTTCTAGCATTTGTAGACTTAGACAAAGCTTTTGACAATCTTGACTGGAATACTCTCTTTGAAATTCTGAGGTGGGTGGGGTAAAATACAGGGAGCGAAAGGCTATTTACAATTTGTACGGAAACCAGATGGCAGTTATAAGAGTCGAGGGGCATGAAAGGGAAGCAATGGTTGGGAAGGGAGTGAGACAGGGTTGTAGCCTCTCCCCGATGTTACTCAAAACAAAAGAAAAATTCGGTGTAGGTATTAAAATCCATGGAGAAGACATAAAAACTTTGAGGTTCGCCGATGACATTGTAATTCTGTCAGAGACAACAAAAGGCTTGGAAGAGCAGTTGAACGGAATGGACAGTGTCTTGAAAGTAGGATATAAGATGAACATCAACAAAAGCAAAACGAGGATAATGGAATGTAGTCGAATTAAATAGGGTAATGCTGAGGGTATTAGATTAGGAAATGAGATACTTGAAGTAGTAAAGGAGTTTTGCTATTTGGGGAGCAAAATAACTGATGATGGTCGAAGTAGAGAGGATGTAAAATGTAGACTGGCAATGGCAAGGTAAGCGTTTCTGAGGAAGAGAAATTTGTTAACATCGAGTATAGATTTAAGTGTCAGGAAGTCGTTTCTGAAAGTATTTGTATGGAGTGTAGCCATGTATGGAAGTGAAACATGGACGATAAATAGTTTGTACAAGAAGAGACTGGAAGCTTTCGAAATGTGGTGCTACAGAAGAATGCTGAAGATAAGATCGGTAGATCACATAACTAATGAGGAGGTATTGAATAGAATTGGGGGGGGGGGGGGAAGAGGAGTTTGTGGCACAACTTGACAATAAGAAGGGACCGGTTGGTAGGACATGTTCTGAGGCATCAAGGGATCACAAATTTAGCATTGGAGGGCAACGTGGAGGGTAGAAATCGTAGAGTGAGACCAAGAAATGAATACACTAAGCAGATTCAGAAGGATGTAGGTTGTAGTAAGTACTGGGAGATGAAGAAGCTTGCACAGGATAGAGTAGCAAGGAGAGCTGCATCAAACCAGTCTCAGGACTGAAGACCACGACAACAACAACATCTTTGATTGTACACTGGGCCATTTGAAGAATTACCACTCGTTTGTGGAGATTTTCCATTCTGCTCAGGCGCAGAATTAAATGTCCGGTTTCCATACTGGTGGTTATAAGTTGGGTGGTATCTCTGCTGATTACTGTAATTGGTTTTCTGCTTCGGTTTGAAGCTATTTCCTGTTTTTTTTTTTTTTCGTAAGGCTGGCAGGTTGGTATCGGCGATCGCAGTAGCGCGTTTTCTCCTTCGGCGCATTGTTGTCCGCGTGCGATGCATTCTGCTGACTGCCAGGGAAGAATTTGCCGCTGCCAACCTTGGAGCCCACATCCTCGCTAATTAAATCTAAGGAATCCAGCACAGAAAGGAATGCATCCGTGTCTTCTTGGGACACATTTACTAGTTTCTCTCTGATAGACACTTGGAGTTTGGTTTTGAGAATCATACGTCCTTGGAAGTAATCGGAGAATCCCAGAATTTAATTTTTGCTAGATACTTCCCAAAGTATTGCCGGAGACTTCCATGCTTCTCATTGAAAATTTCCGCGCAATATACCTCCTTCCTTAATCTCTGCTGCATCGAGTACTCCAAAATTTTGCCAAGAACATTTTCTCAGACTCTTCGTAATTCCTACACGTGTCTACCATTTGCGTTCCCCATAATGCTGCATCACCGGAAATAAATCCAGTGACGAACTGAATACGCTGTCTGTCTGTCCAGCTCCTGGGAAATATGCTGGAAAAATTCTTTAGGAACACGATCAGGTGTATTTCTCTCTTCTGCGGATGAAAAACAGGAAATGTACTATTCTGAATCACACTTTCCTCGGGCATTAAACTCACGATTGTGGGCGGATCATTTATTTTCCCCTCTCAGGGCTCAGCAGGACTTTTGTTTTGCAGGCGGTGAACCATAAGAAGTTGACTGGCATCTTCATCGTCTGAAGAGTTGTTCCCTATAGTTTGCGTATGCCTGTGCGGATTTTCTACCCAGTTTCTCAGCATTCTGACTTCGTCCACTACTTGCTACTTCCACTCAGGAAGATCCCGTGTAAATGTCCGAATCTGTCCCAATTCAGACACAACTGTGTCTCCCGACTTACCAGGAGCACCTAAGATTTCATATGTTACATCCTTGACAGTCTTCCTAAGCTCCTCCCCGACCTTCTTTCGATTAAATACCTTTACCCTTTATCAATTCACCTGTTCTTCGATACTGATTGATTCTATCTGCCTCGACAGATCCTCTACTGCACTTTCAATGTCAGTTACCGCATTTCTAACTGAATTTATCTCTTTGGTAGCTGCCTGAATTTTTGTGTTTAATGTTCCAGATACTTCAGCTATTTCACCTTTCACCTGTTTCTGCATTTTCTGAATTTGATCGCTGATCTTAGTTTGCACCTCACCCAACTTGGTATTTAATTCAGCCGTAATTTCTTTATACAGATTGTGCCTAGCTGTGTTTTTACTGATACGCTTACAGCATCTAATCGGGTGTTAACAGTCTCATTTTGTGTTTTTACTGATTCGCTTACAGCATCTAATCGGGCGTTAACAGTCACGTTTTGTGTTTTTATAGTCTCATTTACTGCGCCAAACTGTTGTTTCAGCATTTCCATTAATGCACCAAAGTCATTTGTAGCTGCAGCGGGAAGAGTTTGGACTTTAGCGCCACTTTCCCCTTTTACATAAATAGTTAGATCAGTTTCCAGACAAGAGCCTACCGTTCGCGATCGTAAAGGGTATGGAATACTGTTAACATCTTCACTCCCGGCTCCTGTTGTCACCTGTCTCTGTTTACTATTGCCATTTTCGTTAGTAAGTCACGTGCTACTGATCCACTACGCAAGGCTTTCGTCGTTTGTCAGTGACGTGGTGCACTGCTTGCTGGGAGTCCGCTAAGAGCACCGCACTCGCGTGAGCAACAAATGAAATTCTATGTGGCGAAGAGACAAGATGGAACCTAAACGTTTCAGACAAATGAATGAAGGTGCTCTTCACTGCAAACTGCACACAATAACCACCACGTTGAAAATATAATACAGCTATTCTAACAATGGAGAAAAAAAAATTCTGTTATCAGACTACGAAGAATTTTACTTTCAAAGATAAAATAAAGCAGATTTTCTATTGCGGGAAGGAGGTAGAAAGTATGTGGATCGACTTGGAAAAGCAACGTCGCTACTGAAGCACTATACCGCCTATGCAAAATTCTGACTTACTTTTTTGATGAATTGATTACCGCTATGTTGCCGGTCGGAGTGGCCGGGCGGTTCTAGGCGCTACATTCTGGAACCGCGCGACCGCTACGGTCGGAGGTTCGAATCCTGCCTCGGGCATGGATGTGTGTGATGTCCTTAGGTTAGTTAGGTTTAAGTAGTTCTAACATTTTGAGTGGTGTCTGTTTGTTCTATATCGGGTCTCCCTACCACTTTCGCGCAACGACACTCTGAGCGTGTTTCTTAGGGAATTGACTAGTTTGGACCTGGGACCTGTTGCTGGTAAGGAGACGCCAGACCACACATGACATGTAGAGATCAGAAGAGTTCAGTGAGACTAGCGATGATATAATCAAATACTTAATGATTTCAGCGTCAGCCCCACTGCACTCCCTGTAAAAGAATCGCAATACTAACTAAATTTAGTGAAAGGGGTTCAAGGCTTTCCTATTTTTAGTTAGCTGGTAAAATAACGTCGAAAAAGCAGTTAAGTTTACTATTGGAATTTTTATTCTACTCACAAAACATTGTTCATAAAATGCAGTATTGAGAAAAGGAAATATTTTAATACAGGATGATAAAAACCAACTGCATTCAACAAAAATGTGAACGAATATTCCCTGAATGGGTTTCCAAGTTTTATAATGGACTGAAGGATGACCTATGCCATAACACATCTACAATCTAGGTTTAAATTAAGTTTCACAAGAGAGAAAACTATCAAAATGGTCTACAGTGACCCTCAATTATCTTTAATTACTTATCTAACTTGTCGTAAATTACAGTGGCTTCTCAATAACTATATAACAGAAAAATCATCGCATTTCAGATTTTTACTTCAAGTGGCAAATGTGAACACCATGAGCTTTAATTTACGATCGACACTAGTATTACGCAAAAAGGGGGTGTAACAGATGATACTTCTGCAGTTCTGAGTGAAGCTTTATGCGCTGTTATGCGGCATCACGTGCGTTCATTACCTTGTCGGTGTTCGTCAGGGGGCGGCGGACAGAACAGCTCCACTCACCTCGCCATCTCGGAAGCAACTCTCTCCTAACTTCTCCTTACTACAATTTACCGAAGTTGGTTTAAAAAAACTATCTGGCTGTGTTATCATCTGACCAATCAGGGTCTCAATGTTAACCTTAAGCTCCGCCTACAAAAATTCTGTCTATCAAATGAGAAACGTTATACTTTTCGTGGTGGGGCAATGTTTTTAAAGTTTGCAACGTAACAGAGACGTGAAAAAGTCTCACGCTAAAACTTGCAGCTGGTGTGGTCCTTTCAGTGTTATCGTAAGATCTATACTGTTCTTCTGGAGGATTCTATCTTTTAACATGGGCTGGGGGGTGGTCCTGACGTAACAGAGACTCGAAAAAGTCTCACGCTAAAACTTGCGGTTGGTGAGGCCCTTTTTGTGTTATCGTAAGAACTATACTGTTTTTCTGGAGGGCTCTAGCTTTTAACATGGGGTGGGGGGTGGCCCTAGCGGTTAGTTGGCGACGTGGGTGTCCGTCCCTTATCGTAGGGCCTTTGGCTTAACACGGTTCTACTCTCGGCTTCTGTTCTCGTTTCACCCCTTGGAACTGCGTCTGTCTCATGGTGGGAAGGTATGACATGCATTTAGGCATTCTTGTGTTAGGCTGTGGTATTCCATTTGCTCACTCGTTACTCGTATTACTTTGGTTAATTTAATGTCACGATTTATTCGGAGCTATGTGACATACTACTGGATTTGCTTATCATGTCAGGGTTTTCATGGAAGGTGTTGGATTTGCCCGACACCTTACATAGTTCTAAGTTCTAGGGGACTGATGACCTGAGAAGTTAAGTCCCATAGTGCTCAGAGCCATTTGAACCATTTTACCGCTATGTTGTCTCAACAAATTCACGCCTCTTTTCTTTTCCTTCTTCTCGGTAATTAAACTGCGTTATCGACCAGCATATTGCCCGTCTTTCTCTCAGAGGGATGATGTGTACATGAAACGACAAAAAATTTATTAACACAAGCACATAGAAAATTTTCCAAGTTGTAACACCACAGCTCTTATGCTGTATGGATTTATTTAATGTCACATTGTTGATCATATGTAAATGTGTTTTAATCGATAACATAAAATGGTGTACTCTTTTCTTTGTTAAAAACTTTGATGTCGTGATTTGATTCTATGCAAAGTAGTGTATCTGCAATTTATATTCTTTGTCCCATTTGGAGGGAACAGAACATATTGTATGTAATTGTAATTTTGTGTGAATAATTTTTTTGTAGAAGTGTCAATATGTGTAAATGTTTTGTTTTATTTAATATATTTGGTTGCTGTTATGTAAATTGCTGATCCTCACTTAGGGCTCTTAGTTATTCTGTATGTAAAAGGTGTAGTGGTTCCCCTCAGGAACGGAACTGTGTATCGCGCGCAAATTGTGGTTGGCATAGGTGGAAAAGGTGGAATTGATAGTCAGTCGGGGACGAGCCACGAGTCGGAGACGAGCCACCAGTCGGAAAGGAGCTACGAGTCTGTGCACTGCTAGTATAAAGGTGCATATTGTGATGATTCAGAGAGAGGCTTTTCCTGCTTCTTTCCAATGCCTCGGATGGGTGGACAAATAGCTGGAACTATTCTGGAATTTGTATTTATCATCGCCACCAAGAAATGACAGAGTCCAGCAATTCTACCTGCAATACCACCTCCCAACATGCAGTTGCCACCACGTTGCGCAATCACTGTAACGTAATACTATATTGATGTACAGTGAAGGATCAGCCTAATGGATGTGTTAGTGTGCTGAAATATAAGGTAATTCATATCGGAATTTATTTACCTACCTTGATTTTACTCCTCATCATAACACCTCTCAGGGTCCTCTCCATTTGAAGTAAAGTGATTACCGAGTGTCCTTACTGAAAGTACATTGAAACTCAGTTTTTTTTAATAATGCCTCTTGAACTTATTAAAAAGATAGTTAAAGCTAATGTGGTAACAGAGTGAGTTAAAGCAAATGTTATTTGTCCAATAATAATTTTCCTATTGAAACTGCTATTTAAAGTGCTGTTACCAACTTCAAACTTAAAAGATTGACTGAGGCTTATGAAGTAAACGAACACATTGTTGCCTGTAGTAAATTCTAAAAAGGAGAGTCAGTTTCTTGCAATTTTGTCAACATTGTGTTTCGTTGTAGTAAAAGTGAGAAAGCTGCAGTTGTGAAACGTTACATTCTCATGTATGCCAAGTGTTTGTCTCTCTTGTGTGCATATTAACAGTATAAAGACCACTCAGTTTGTGTAAACCCTGAAAGTGATAGTGTTTTTCTGTACCTGTTATAATTTTGAAAATAGTTCCTGCTGCTCTAACTGTTAGCCTCAATCTTAAAACATATGTGCGTCAGAGTTCATTGCACTCGCGTGTTACTAAGTCTAGGTTGTGTCTGTTGTGTTGTCCATTATAGTTACTTAAACCTACTTTCATAAACGAGAATGTTAATCTTTCTCTTGCCTAATTAGGCTGCCGACCGTTTCCTTTATTCTAGGAATAGTATAGCTAGGCAAAATTTTGTTTGTCACTATTCCAATATATTTACGTAATTCTTACTTTCATTTCCGATAAGCCACCTCCGTTAGGAACAACACGGTCAAACTAACAAAATTCCTCTCAGAGGGTAACACTGCTCTGTTGCTTTGTGCCATAGTTTCTTTTACAAAATTGTTTTACGTCACAATCTGCTTCTAGCGTTGAGGTTATGGTACAGTAGTAGCAGAGAAGGAGTGTTATAAAGTATTTGAACTAGTTTTTGGTCAGGTCCCTGTTCGGGCGCCAAATATGATGTAAAAAAATAAAAGTGATGTTGTTATTCAGTTTAAACGTTGTAATTTGAGATTTCGTTTACTGTTTTATCAATCACAATTGGCGTAAAAATCGTGGATTGACCATTGTCATAAGATATTGTATTATGAAATGTGAATAGTCTTTACTTGCAGGTATGCGTGGCTTGATTAAGAAATTGCATTATCGTCTCTCTGAGTACTTCATGATCGTAGATACGATCATACCCGGTTGTGAAGTGTTTGTTATGAAGAAACAATGTCCTAAGGGACCAGAAAGTTCTTAAGGGCGCAAAAAAAAACTGTAACATCACACAAAAGAGGAACTGAATATCAAAGCTGACGCAAGAAGACGATAAAACAGTTCTTTTAAAGTAACACGCGCATTGGACTGCTGATTTTGGTGGCTGTAATCTTAGTGAAATGCACAATTAAAATGTAAATAATACTGAGGAGATGTTAGGTTTGAGCACTGCTAAATGGTTCAATATTTCCAGAACAAATATTTATTATAACTAAGACATATATCGTACCTTATGCTTAGTAGAATGATGGTAGTTTTTTATGTCCGTTTTATGTCCATTGTGCGCCCTTTTATATAGCCATTGTTCTCTTGAGTCGCCAGTGCGTCGTCACGATAAGTGATAACAATTCTCCTTTTTACACTTCACTCAAACTTAGATGGAACACGTTTTTATACATTTAGTAAAAATTAGATCAAACTGCCACAAATCTGCGTCCCCCTTACTTGCTCTCAAGGCTTCATTTGTTCTGCAGTGAACAAAATAGTGAAGGATCGCATATCGATCCGTATTCTTCTGTTTATATTGCCGCCAAAAGACGACCAATTAGATTATTCAGGAAATTACACTGTCGCTATGCGACGCCTTATTATACATTAATCATTCTTTATAAACAAGTATTCCCCTTTTGGCTGAAAGGGTTAACTATTTGCTGTTTTAACGAAGCCAAAAATATCGAATATCACAACTTGCACTGTCTAGTTTCGCATTACAACACGGACATGCACGAAAGTTTAAAAATAGGATACCAGTTTATACACAACAACAAGAAACAGTAATAAACGAAGTTACAGCCTAAAGAGAAACGATTTTTGTTTACTACACTCACGCTGTCATTTTTCTTTGGCAAAATTGTATGTTTTGTGTCATAAGCATACAAACAGAGCGAACATGAATGTGAAGTGACAGCGTGTCGTTTTGCTGCAGCATTTGTGTAGCTGTCGACTAAGGGAGGGCAAAAAGAGTGGATGAAATTCAGTGCACGCACGTCCCATTTGACAAACAGACCTGCTGCAAAAGTATCACTTGCCCCCTCTCCACGTAACATTGCGGGCCTCTTTGGAAAATAATACTTTCTGCAAAAAACAATCATCACATCAACAGCAATCGAACCACTGAACGACGAATCCAGAGCCACGGGTACCCGACTGTGATAGTGAGACTGGTTGTGGGCAGACAAGCAACATAAGCGTTAAAGGTGGACAAGCCTGGTCAAAAAGATATCGGGTTTGCAGCCGGTCGTCGTAAACTTCATTGCACGACAAGCCTTACAAAAGACCGCTAGGGAATCGAGTTTGCAGCATGCTCAGAGAAAATTTTCACCCGTCTCCTGACTGATCTGATTCGCTCAATATTCTAATATCATACTTTTCTTCTCCGGTTTTCCCTCAGTCCGTCGTTCACTTCCGTACAATTTCGCGTTTGAGACGTACAGTTTTAGAAAATTCTCCCTATTATTAAGACCCACGTATAATACTATTAGCGTTATTTTATCAATCTATCTGTTTCTTTCCTAGGGACATTTTATAAATAATACGCAGGTTAGTATTACTGTGGATTGTTTGATGCAACAACAACGAAAATTACGTCAAATGTACAGGGTGTTTCAAAAATGACCGGTATATTTGAAACGGCAATAAAAACTAAACGAGCAGCCATAGAAATACACCGTTTGTTGCAATATGCTTGGGACAACAGTACATTTTCAGGCAGACAAACTTTCGAAATTACAGTCGTTACAATTTTCAACAACTGATGGCGCTGCGGTCTGGAAAACTCTATAGTACGATATTTTCCACATATCCACCATGCGTAGCAATAATATGGCGTAGTCTCTGAATGAAATTACCCGAAACCTTTGACAACGTGTCTGGCGGAATGGCTTCACATGCAGATGAGATTACTGCTTCAGCTGTTCAATTGTTTCTGCATTCTGGCGGTACACCTGGTCGTTCAAGTGTCCCCACAGAAAGAAGTCACAGGGGTTCATGTCTGGCGAATAGGGAGGCCAATCCACGCCGCCTCTTGTATGTTTCGGATAGCCCAAAGCAATCACACGATCATCGAAATATTCATTCAGGAAATTAAAGACGTCGGCCGTGCAATGTGGCCGGGCACCATCTTGCATAAACCACAAGGTGTTCGCAGTGTCGTCTAAGGCAGTTTGTACCGCCACAAATTCACGAAGAATGTCCAGATAGCGTGATGCAGTAATCGTTTCGGATCTGAAAAATGGGCCAATGATTCCTTTGGACGAAATGGCGGCCCAGACCAGTACTTTTTGAGGATGCAGGGACGATGGGACTGCAACATGGGGCTCTTCGGTTCCCCATATGCGCCAGTTCTGTTTATTGACGAAGCCGTCCAGGTAAAAATAAGCTTCGTCAGTAAACCAAATGCTGCCCACATGCATATCGCCGTCATCAATCCTGTGCACTATATCGTTAGCAAATGTCTCTCGTGCAGCAATGGTAGCGGCGCTGAGGGGTTGCCGCGTTTGAATTTTGTACGGATAGAGGTGTAAACTCTGGCGCATGAGACAATACGTGGACGTTGGCGTCATTTGGACCGCAGCTGCAACACGGCGAACGGAAACCCGAGGCCGCTGTTGGATCACCTGCTGCGCGTTGCCCTCTGTGGTTGCCGTACGCGGTCGCCCTACCTGTCCAGCACGTTCATCCGTCACGTTCCCAGTCCGTTGAAATTTTTCAAACAGATCCTTTATTGTATCGCTTTTCGGTCCTTTGGTTACATTAAACCTCCGTTGAAAACTTCGTCTTGTTGCAACAACACTGTGTTCTAGGCGGTGGAATTCCAACACCAGAAAAATCCTCTGTTCTAAGGAATAAACCATGTTGTCTACAGCACACTTGCACGTTGTGAACAGCACACACTTACAGCAGAAAGACGACGTACAGATTGGCGCACCCACAGACTGCATTGTCTTCTACATCTTTCACATCACTTGCAGCGCCATCTGTTGTTGAAAATTGTAACTACTGTAATTTCGAAAGTTTGTCCGCCTGAAAATGTACTGTTGTCCCAAGCATATTGCAACAAACGGTGTATTTCTATCGCTGCTTGTTTACTTTTTATTGCCGTTTCAAATATTTTTTGAAACACCCTGTAGTTGGAAACTTGAGAAAGAAGCTTGTTCTCTTTTCATTTCTTTTTTCGCTGTGTGCTATAATATAAAATACGCGAGAGGTAGGGGACTCGGCTACTGTTGACTGTTGAAAGACCAGAGGTCTTACATCGAAATCTAAAAAAATGAAGATCGTAGCAAAAACCCGATAAGAATTCCAGAGTGCGTTAAGTGAAGTTCGTGGTGAGTTTACACTGGACCGTAGTACAGTTTCACGTTCGGTTAGTCGTCGTATGCGCATCTGAAAAGCCAAAAAGTCAACACATGAATGAAATGTGAAACTTGTGACAGATTCTCCTGAAGAGGATCGCAGAGCGACTTGTGAGATACTCTCTGAAGCCACGGGAATTCCATCACCATAAGTATTCCGTATTTTGACAAATGATTTGAAGAAGAGAAAAATTTCTCCGAACTGGGTTCCACACTGACTGCTGAAGAGAAGCAGAAAGGCCTGGATATTGCAAACTTGCTCAAACAACGATTCCACCGTGAAGATCAAGAATTCTTGTGTCATATTCTCGCTAATGATGAAACGTGAATTAGAGACTTTGACCCTAGTTGAAATCACAGTCCAGTGACTGGAGAGCTTCAGATTCCCCACGTACAAAACAGTTTTGCCCACCGCAATCGAAGCTTAAGTAAATGATGGCTGTTGCTTATGATCAACAAGGCAGACAGAGTCCCAGGTGAAACAAGTGTCATAGCACTGTATTATCGCAACTTCATGCAAAACCTGAACAGAAAAATGCACAAATCCTGACCTCAGTTGCTCGAGACTAGCCATTCTCCACGACAATGCTCGCCTTCAAGTCGGCAATGCTGTGGCCCAAAAACTGCGTGAATACGGGTGGGAAGTGTTTCCGCAACCTCCCTACAGCCCGGACATGAGTCCACCAGACTTCGACTTGTTCCCGAAGTTGAAGAAACCCATGTGTGGACTTCGTTATCTATCCCTCGAAGAGCTTTAACCAACGTTACCCAAGCCATTCGACATATGAACAGAAGTGGTATCCAGAATGGAGTAATAAAGCTTCCGAGACGTTTGGATCCAGTCATACAGGAGCAGGGAGACTATACTGAAGGACTATAAAGATATATTGCATAAATAAATAAATGTATAATAAGAAATTAGTGTGTATTATTTATGAAGTATCCCTCGTATCTTTCTAGCTTCGTCTATCATGAGTTACGTAGCTTCCAAGCTAGCAGAACTTCTTCACTTTTTGTACTAAGTGGTCGCCAGTTGTAATATTAATTTTGTTGCTAGTATTATTTCTGCTACTCATGATTACATCGGTTTTTACGTGGTTTACGCTTAATCCAAATTCTGTGCTCGTTCTCATGTTGATTCCAGGCTACTAATCCTGAAATTCTTCCTCACTAGTAGTGAAAATAGCAGTATTATCCTATCACACTGAGTTTCCTCCCACTCCCGAAACGTTCCTCCATTTCTGTTTTCCCTTCTTAGAAATACCGTATGGGCAATAGGGGAGATTTCATGCCTTCATACCTGCGTTACTCAATTTTTAGTTTTCTGTGCCTCAATCGGTGGAAACAGAAAGCTTATAGGATCGCTTTATTGTTCATCTTTCTGCGAGTCTGTCTGTCTGAGTGTTAAGTATCGTTTTCCTCCGAAACAGGTAGACGTATCGAGTTGAAATCTATGTCACATAATAACATCCGTAGTGCAATCACGGCGTAAAAATTTTAAGCTTCTCAGTCAATGCAATAAAAAGATACGGCCATTTATGTCACACATTTTTATAGTTCCATACTCACTCATACGTATAGGGTACTTCCCACGACCTAGAATCATGAAATTTGGCAAGAAGCAAGGTTTCGCAGTACAAGAAAGGAAAAATCCAAAAGATGTAATTATACTACAAGAAAACACATACTTTTTGTTATTTTTTATCCGTCTGTCTGTCCCACCATCCGTTAGAACAGCTGTTTATCAGGAACGGATAGACATATCAAATTCAGGTTTGTGTCACGTATTAACACGTATTGTCTCTTGGTGGTTAAACCTTTTAAGCTCCTAAGTCAATGAAACTAAAGGAAACGACCATTTACGTCACATATTTGATACTCCCAAACTCACTGTAATTATATGACATCAAAATATTTTTCGGCAATTATATACTACTGGCCATTAAAATTGCTACACCCGAAGATGACGTGCTACAGACGCGAAATTTAACCGACAGGAAGAACATGCTGTGATATGCAAATGATTAGCTTTCCAGAGCATTCACAGAAGGCTGGCGCCGGTGGTGACACCTACAACGTGCTGACATGAGTAAAGTTTCCAACTGATTTCTCATACACAAACAGCAGCTGACCGGCGTTGCCTGGTGAAACGTTGTTCTGATGGCTCGTGTAATGAGGAGAAATGTGTACCATCACGTTTCCAACTTTGATAAAGGTCGGATTGTAGCCTGTCGCGATAGCGGTTTATCGTATCGCGACATTGCTGCTCGCGTTGGTCGAGATCCAACGACTGTTAGCAGAATATGGACTCGCTGGGTTCAGGTGGGTAATACGGAACGCCGTGCTGTATGCCAATGGCCTCGTATCACTAGCAGCCGAGATGACAGGCATCTTATCCACATGGCTGTAACGGATCGTGCATCCACGTCTCGATCCCTGAGTCAACAGATGGGGACGTTTGCAAGACAACATCCATCTGCATGAATAGTTCGACGACGTTTGTAGCATCATGGACTATCAGCTCGGAGACCACGGCTGCGGTTACCCTTGACGCTGCATCACAGACAGGAGTGCCTGCGACGAACCTGGGTGCACGAATGGCAAAACGTCATTTTTTTGGATGAATCCAGGTTCTGTTTACAGCATCATGACGGTCGCATCCGCATTTGGCGACATCGCGGTGAACGCACGTTGGAAACGTGTATTCGTCATCGCCATACTGGCGTATCACCCGGCGTGATGGTATGGGGTGCCATTGGTTACACGTCTCGGTCACCTCTTGTTGGCATTGACGGCACTTTGAACAGTGGACGTTACATTTCAGATGTGTTACGACCCGTGGCTCTACCCTTCATTCGATCCCTGTAAAACCCTACATTTCAGCAGGATAATGCACGACCGCATGTTGCAGGTCCTGTAAGGGCCTTTCTCGACACAGAAAATGCTCGACTGCTCTCCTGGCCAGCACATTCTCCAGATCTCTCACCAACTGGAAACGTCTGGTCAATGGTGGCCGAGCAATTGGATCGTCACAATATGCCAGTCACTATACTTGATGAGCTGTGGTATCGTGTTGAAGCTGCATGGGCAGCTGTACCTGTACACGCCATCCAATCTCTGTTTGACTCAATACCAAGGCGTATCAAGGCCGATATTACGGCCAAAGGTGGTTGTTCTGAGTACTGATTTCTCAGGATCTATGCACACAAATTGCGTAAAAATGTAATCACATGTCATTTCTAGTATAATATATTTGTCCAATGAATACCTGTTTATCATCTGCATTTCTTCTTGGTGTAGCTATTTTAATGACCAGTAGTGTAACTTGCATTGCATTCATCATCCATTGACAGCATCATAGAAAAATATTATTGCGTACAAAAAATGTAAACTGTGGTTTCTTATGATAATCGATTATTCGCAATTCATTTAAGTTCATGGTACCTGAGCTACGGGCTGTTTTTCGCCTGCACAATCATCAGAGTAAATGAAAAGTATGAAAAATATTTTATTAAACCTTCTCTCTTTACATACATAAACAGAGATGTCCCGCTCGCTTCTTTCTGTGTGCCCAGACATTTGTCAGCAATTACCGTCAAGATTTTGGTATAGCCCTCGAATTCCTGTGACCGATATCTGACCAGTATCAGTATCGATCACCGGCAGAAATAGTGGAGATTCTCGATTTCCGGGTTGGATGAAATATCGATATACAAAATTAAGTTTGTACTGAGGCCTCAGTGCCCGAGTATTAGTCGGACTTGGCCATTTTTTTCCTTTTTTAAAATTTGGGCTCATTTTCCATGCTCTACCATTCTAATTGTAATATCATATAGGGAGAAGTAAGAAATATAGCTTTTTATATTAATCGCCTATTCACAATTCATGCAGGGCAATGACGACCTGAGCTGTGGGCTGTTTTTCGCATACACAATCGTTGTGTGCAATTTATTTTCTGTTTGTTATGCACTGACGAACGGAAATAAGAGGACAATAACATAATGTAAGGTATGTTACTTTTCGCCAATTAAGTTATAAATGCAACTTTTACATAATGTTGTAAACGACGCAAATGTTAATATGTTAATAACAAATTTACAGTTAAAAATAAAAATAGAACCCATTGATGATAGCACAAAAGTGCTGAAACATGTATTGGTGAAACAAAAGAAAAAAGGTGTCTTGCATAAGGCGGAACTTCTCATCCCATTTTCTTAGCAAGCACAGAGACAAGAAGAAGAACTGCACCACAAGATGATTAATAATATGAGGGTTCACAGTATTCTCCTAGGGGCATTTTGCAGCCGCACATGTGCCTCAGTATGAAAATTAATAAATCCACTAACTGATGAATTACTACGATATGTATTTAATGATTTTCGATTTAGAGTTTACGAGGGCTGTTCGGAAAGTAAGGTTCGATAGGTCCCGAAATGGAAAAGACAGCCAAAATCTGATGAAGCTGCAGTGTCTCTGGTATGTCAGTCGCTCTTTTCAGTTCTGAGCACACAGCAAGCACGTAAAGATGCCTAGAGCAATTGTGTCTCCCGCCAAGTATGGGTGCCGACCGCAAGGTTTCGCCTGATTTCATGCAATCCCACGTAACGTAACTGTCATCCATTTCCTTCAAGACATTTCACGGCCGCACACTGCAGGAGCAATGAGGCCGCCACTGTTGCGTTTATCGATGGGAACTGTTTGATCACCCACCACACAGCCCGGACTTGGCTCCCTCTTGGTGCTCATCTCTGCCTCTAACATTCTGCGTGGTGTCTGTTTGTTCTAGGTCGTGTCTCCCTACCTCTTTCGCGCAACGACGCTCTCAGCGTGTTTTTTAGGGAATTGACTAGTTTGAACCTGGGACCTGTTGCTGGTAAGGAGACGCCAGACCACATATGACATGTAGAGTTCAGAAGAGTTCAGTGAGACTAGCGATGATATAACCAAATACTTAATGATTTCAGCGTCAGCTCCACTGCACTCGCTGCAAAAGAATCTTAATACTAACTAAATTTAGTGGAAGGGGTTCAAGGCTTTCCTATTTTTAGTTAGCTGGTAAAATAACGTCGAAAAAGCAGTTAAGTTTACTATTGGAATTTTTCTTCTACTCACAGAACATTGTTTATAAATAGCAGTATTAAGAAAAGGAAATATTTTAATACAGGATGATAAAAACCAACTGCGGTCAACAAAAATGTGAACGAATATTCCTGGAATGGGTTTCCAAGTTTTATAATGGATCGAAGGATGACCTGTGCCATATCACATGTATAATCTATGTTTAAGTTAAGTTTCATAAAAGAGAAAACTATCAAAATGGTCTACAGTGACCCTCAATTATCTTTAATTACTTATTTAACTTGTCGTAAATTACAGTGGTTGCTGTGGCTTCTCGATAATTATATAACAGAAAAATCATCACGTTTCAGATTTTAACTTCTAGTAACAAATGTGAATACCACGAAGTTTAATTGACGATCGACACTAGTATTACGTAAAAAGGGGATGTAACAGATGAGACTTCTGCAGTTCTGAGTGAAGCCTTATGCGCTCTTATGCGGCATCGCGTGCGTTCATTACCTTGTCGGTGGTTTGTCAGCGTCAGGGGGCGGCGGGCGCCGCATCTCCACACACCTCGCCGTCTCAGAAGCAACTCTCTCTAACCTCTCCTTGCTACAATTTACTGAAGTTGGTTTAAGAAAAAGGTATCTGGCTTTGTTTTCAACTGGCCAGAGTCTCAATGTTAACCTTAAGCTCCACCTACAAAAATTCTGTCTATCCAATGAGAAACGTTATACTTTTCGTGGTGGGGCAATGTTTTTAAAGTTTGCAACGTAACAGAGACGCGGAAAAGTTTCACGCTAAAACTTGCGGTTGGGGTGGCCCTTTTTGTGTTATCGTAAGATCTATACTGTTCTTCTGGAGGGCTCTAGCTTTTAACATGTGCTGGGGGGTGGTCCTAGCGGTTAGCTGGCGACGTGGGTGTCCGTCCCTTATCGTAGGGCCTTCAGCTTAACACGGTTCTGCTCTCGGCTTCTGTTCTCGTTTCTCCCCTCGGAACTGCGTCTGTCTCACGGTGGGAAGGTATGACATGCATTTAGGCATTCTTGTGTTAGTCTGTGGTATTCCATTTGCTCACTCGTTACTCGTATTACTTTGGTTAATTCAATGTCACGATATATTCGGAGCTATGTGACATACTACTGGATTTGCTTATCATGTCATGGTTTTCATGGAAGGTGTTGGATTTGCCTGACGCCTTACAGGCTCCCTTTTGGTGCCCATCTCTGCTCGCATGTACTGCTGGCAACGAAGACAACATTTTGGCACAGACAACGAATTGCGGAGAACAGTAGAGAAATGATGGAAGTCACAGGCAGCCACCTTCTATGAAAAGGGCATTGGAAAGTTTGTACAACGTTACGACATATGTGTTATATCCTAGCCAGTAATGCCAACCGAGCCCGCTGCCAAAAGGTTGGCAGCATCAAAGTCTGGACGCCGTCCGCATAAGCAGCGCCAGCGATACAGGAAAGTCTGCGCGCGCCACCGCTGGCTTCTGGCTTCTTAAGCGCTGGAGTCGCGAGCGCTGGGACAGTTCTGTATTCGCCGCTCAGTAGTATACTCGCCACCGATTTGTGTACTTGCTAGTCAGTTGTGTGTTCATCGCAGCAGAGTTGTTGTTTGTCGTCAGCCGACACTGACCTAGCCGCTCCGACTCGAACTAGACAGATTTCTGTAGACACGGAGTTCACTACTGTGTTTCTGTATCTTCGTTAATAAAGATAAGTACCGACTTTTATTTAATCAGAGTGTTTGGGTTTTCATCTTTCTGTTCACTGTTCCAGCGGACCGGTCGGCCCGCTATTAAAAGTGTGGCGGTGACTTCGTAAGCCGTTTCTACAGCGAAGTGTTTGTCGCTACGAACGCCGCCACAAAAATATGTATAAGTGAGAAAAGTGGCTTTGTAGAGAAGTAGCTGGAAGGTGTAACTAACTGTTGCAAACAAAACAGTTTTTATTTCCACTTCGATTTCGCGACAGGTCGCACCTTAGTTTTCGAATAGCCCAAGTATTCATGCCAATTATATTATATTAGATTAGATTAGTACTTGTTCCACGGATCATGAATACGACACTTCGTAATGATGTGGAACGTGCCAAGTTAATAAAAGGTGTCCATACAAGATATTGCATCATACAAGATATTAAATGACACTTAATATTTTTTACATATCGCCTAAAATGTGCTTGAATTTAACAGTCGTAACATTAAAAAAAATAAAATAACTCTCAACATCGATGTTAATATAAAATAAATTTCTTTCACTTAATTACACTGCATCTGAGAATCACAACATAAAAATATTCACTGTGAAGGGACTCTGGCACCAGCTGCAGGTTGGGAACAACGCACTTTGTCATATTGAACAAAGAATGTTACCAATGCCAAAACAGTATTTCGGAAACATCTTACTCGCTCCAGTGTATTGTGCAGTACTTGTCGCTCTGGAATGGCGTGGCTGCGGTGGGGCGGAACCACTGACAAACAGTCGGTGCACGCGGAAGTGCTGTGCTTTCAGAAGCTCGTAACTGAATTCTGTCAGAATAATGGACCAAATCTCCAAGCGAGATGGGCTGTTGGGGCCTGTATGTTACAAGTGATCTTTTGTCTTCTTAAAATACGAGATGATGTTTCCTTGTTAGAACTATAGAGGACTGGGGTTTCACTGGCACTATGCTCGCGAATACAATGTTGGAGCCCCCTAAAGAGTAACGGATGACGAGACTTCAGTATTTCGAAGTCGACTGCATGCTAGATAAAACACACATCTGTATGAGCAAGAGTGTAGATTAGACTGACGTTAAGAGTTGCGGCTGTACGGTTTAGTTTCCATTTTTCTATTGTTGCTCTTGTGGTCTTCAGTCCTGAGACTGGTTTGATGCAGCTCTCCATTCTACTCTACCCTGTGCAAGCTTCTTCATCTCCCAGTACCTATTGCAGCCTACGTCCTTCTGAATCTGCTTAGTGTATTCATCTCTTGGTCTCCCTCTACGATTTTTACCCTCCATGCTAAATTTGTGATCCCCTGATGCCTCAGAACATGTCCTACCAACCGGTCCCTTCTTCTAGTCAAGTTGTGCCACAAACTCCTCTTCTCCCCAACTCAATTCAATACCTCCTCGTTAGTTATGTGATCTACCAATCTAATTTTCAGCATTCTTCTGTAGCACCACATTTCGAAAGCTTCTATTCTCTTCTTGTCCAAACTACTTATCGTCCGTGTTTCACTCCCATACATGGCTACACTCCATACAAATACTTTCAGAAACGACTTCCTGACACTTAAATCTATACTCGATGTTAACAAATTTCTCTTCTTCAGAAACGCTTTCCTTGCCATTTCCAGTCTACATTTTATATCCTCTCTACTACGACCATCATCAGCTATTTTGCTCCCCAAATAGCAAACCTCCTTTACTACTTCAAGTGTCTCATTTCCTAATCTAATTCCCTCAGCATCACACAACTAAATTCGACTACATTCCATTATCCTCGTTTTGCTTTTGTTGATGTTCATCTTATATCCTCCTTTCAAGACACTGTCCATTCCGTTCAACTGCTCTTCCAAGTCCTTTGCTGTCTCTGACAGATTTACAATGTCATCGGCAAACCTCAAAGTTTTTATTTCTTCTCCATGGATTTTAATACCTACACAGAATTTTTCTTTTGTTTCCTTTACTGATTGCTCAACATACAGATTGAATAACAATGGGGAAAGGCTGCAACCCTTTCTCACTCCCTTCCCTACCACTGCTTTCCTTTCATGCTCCTCGGCTCTTATAACTGCCATCTGCTTTCTGTACTAATTGTAAATAGCCTTTCGCTCCCTCTATTTTACCCCTGCCAACTTTAGAATTTGAAAGAGAGTATTCCAGCCTACATTATCAAAAGCTTTCTCTAAGTCTATAACTGCCAGAAACGTAGGTTTGCCTTTCCATAATCTATTTTCTAAGATAAGTCGCAGGGTCAGTGTTGCTCACGTGTTCCAATACTTCTGCGGAATCCAAACTGATCTTCCTCGAGGTCGGCTTGTACCAGTTTTTCCATTCGTCTGTAAAGAATTCGCGTTAGTATTTTGCATCCGTGACTTATTAAACTGTTTGATGGGTAATTTTCACATCTCTCAGCACCTGCTTTCATTGGGATTGGAATTATTATATACTTCTTTAAGTCTGAGGGTATTTCGCCTGTCTCATACTGAAACGTCCCCTTAGAACAATTGTACATGACTGTGCTTAAACTGACACACAATATTTTTAGCGCAACGCAATCTGACTTTCAGAAACCCCTACAAAGGAATGGCCCTGACTAACATTAACCTGTACCTTTCACAAATCACTTACCTCACCATAAATCTTCGTTACTCGAACTACTGCAATACAGCGAGCGCCACTACTAAACTACAAACTACAGAAGGCACTAACTACTGATAGGCATAGTTAGCAAATGAAAGATTTTAATAGAGAGCAAACAATGTATTTACCTTAATAATCATAATATATATGTCATCCAGTCTTACAAATTTCAAATCTCCGGCATTTCTCTCCCCATATCCACCACTGCTGGCGGCTCACCTCCAACTGCGCAACGCTACGCGCTGTTCACATCCAGCTGCTGCTGCCCAACACTACAATGGCAGACAACAATGCAAACTAGCCACGGACTGCACAAAGCACAGCCATTGATTTTCATACAGAGCGCTACGTAACGTTGCCAATAAGAAAATATAAACAGCCTACTCACAATACATCTTGCTCACCAGATGGTAGAGTTATGTCAGGACTGTCTCTCCCAAGGCAGTCAGTGGTTCTAATGGAATGTTGTCTACTCCTGGGGCCTCGTTTCGACTCAGGTCTTTCAGTGCTCTGTCAAACTCTTCACGCAGTATCGTGTCTTCCATTTCATCATCATCTACATTCTCTTCCATTTCCATAATATTGTCCTCAAGTACATCGCCCTCTATATACTTCTTCCACCTTTCTGCTTTCCTTTCTTTGCTTAGAACTGGGTTTCCATCTGCGTTCTTCATATTCATACAACTGGTTCTCTTTTCCCCAACGGCCTCTTTAATTTTCCTGTAGGCAGTATCAACTTGACCTCTAGTGATATAAGCCTCTACATCCTTACATTTGTCCTCTAGCCATCCCTGCTTAGCCATTTTGCACTTCCTGTCGATCTCATTTTTGTGACGTTTGTATTCCTTTTTGCCTGCTTCATTTACTGCATTTTTATATTTTCTCCATCCATCAATTAAATTCAATATTTCTTCTGTTACCCAAGGATTTCTACTAGCCTTCGTCTTTTTACCTATTTGATCCTCTGCTGCCTTCACTACTTCATCCCTCAAAGCTACCCATTCTTCTTCTACTGTATTTCTTTCCCCCATTCCTGTCAGTTGTTCCCTTATGCTCTCCCTGAAACTCTGTACAACCTCTGGATTAGTCAGTCTATCCAGGTCCCATTGCTTAGATTCCTATCTTCTTGCAGTTTCTTCAGTTTTAATCTACAGTTCATAACCAATACATTGTGGTCAGAGTCCACATCTGCCCCTGGAATTGTCTTACATTTTAAAACCTGGTTCCTAAATCTCTGTCTTACCATTATATAATCTATCCGATACCTTCTAGTATCTCCAAGATTCTTCCCTGTATACAACCTTCTTTTATGAAAGTGTTAGCTATGATTAAGTTATGCTCTGTGCAAAATTGTACCAGACGGCTTCGTCTTTCATTTCTTACCCCCATCCATATTCACCAACTATGTTTCCTTCCCTCCCTTTTCCTGCTCCCGAATTCCAGTCACCCATAACTATTAAATTTTCGTATCCCTTCACTTCCTGGATAATTTCTTTTATCTCATCATACATTTCATCAATTTCTTCATCATCTGCAGAGCTTGTTGGCATATAAACTTGTACTACTGTAGCAGGCAAGAGCTTCGTGTCTATCTTTTTTATTCATTATTAAACCTACTCCTGCATTACCCCTATTTGATTTTGTATTTATAACCTTGTACTCACCTGACCAAAAGTCTTGTTCCTCCTGCCACCGAGCTTCACTAATTCCCATTATATCTAACTTTAACTTAACCATTTCCCTTTTTAAATTTTGTAACCCACCTGCCCGATTAAGGGATCTGACATTCCACGCTCCGATCCGTAGAACGCCAGTTTTCTTTCTCCTGATACCGACATCCTCTTGAGTAGTCCACGCCATGAGATCCGAATTGGGGGACTATTTTAGCTCCGGAATATTTTACCCAAGAGGACGCCATCATCATTTAACCATACAGTAAAGCGGCATGCTCTCGGGAAAAATTGCGGCTGTAATTTCCCCTTGCTTTCAACCGTTCGCAGTACCAGCAGAGCAAGGCCGTTTTGGTTATTGTTACACGGCCAGGTCAGTCAATCATACGGACTGTAGCTCCTGCAACTACTGAAAAGGCTGCTGCCCCTCTTCAGGAACCACACGTTTGTCTGGCCTCTCAACAGATACCCCTCCGTTGTGGTTGCCCCTACGGTACGGCTATCTGTATCGCTGAGGCACGCAAGCCTCCCCACCAACGGCAAGGTCCATGGTTCATGGGTAATGCATTTTTGTATAGGGTCTGCAATAGAAAATGTTGCGTGGTTCACTAGTGCACCAGGTAGCACCTCTAACGTACTGAGCAAGGTAGCGTGACAGCCAGTTTTGTCTCCTCTAGACAAAGGCAAAACTAGCGGCACAGGGGCATCTACTGTACTCTGGAACGCGGCCGTTGTTAATAAATACAGGAGGAGCTGGTCGGCTGTGACCGTCGGACCGGCTGTCAGCCAGCAGCCGCTGGCGCCAGATATTTACGGGTAATTCACAGCGCTGGCCTTCCGCAGCAGCGCCAGCGTCTGTTTTCCATTGCTAATTTAATGGGCGGTGCCAGTAAATTGGCGCAAGAGGCGCGCAAGAAACCAGCTGCCCGGGAAGTGGCCCATCCGGGCGCGACCGTGTTTCGCTGGCGGCAATGAGGCGGACGCGCGGCAAAAAACTCCCGCCGCCGAGCGGAAGTGTCCCCTTCTGCAACAGCTGCATAAATTTTTAACTGGACCCCAATGGCGGCGACGCCTGCAATACTGGCGACCCCCGCTCCAAGTACGGTATTTGAATGTGTTTGTTGGTTTGTTGTCCTCTGCAGTCCCCAAACCGGTTGGTTGCGACTCTCCGAGCTAATCCATCTTCACCTCTGTATCTCTAATGCACCGTACATCCACCCGAACGTGCTTACTGTACTGGCTCCTTGGTATCCACCTAAACAAACTTTTGCGCCACACACTCCCCTCCGCTTCTAAACAGACTGTTTCTTAATAACTTAAGATGAGTCCTATCAACCCGACCCTTCTTAGCGTCGAGTTGTGTTACTGGTTTATTTTCTCTCCTGTACGATGAAGCATCACATTTCAGGAGTTTGTAAGACGAAAAAAAGAAGACGCACCATGAAGGAGATATGCAAACGAGTCACAAACTGATATTCATAGAGCTATCGACGGACAATGCAAAATTGTAAACTTGCTGCAGACGATGGACGAATTTATTTATTTACCTATTTATTGCTCAAGTAAGGACCAGCTGCCTGTTGTTATATTGTAGGTCGCGCATTTTGTGACCTTATATCATACAAATTGAGTTTTATTATAAGAACATTTTTTTGAGAATTTTACAAAAGAATACAAGAAAAATGTAAAAAATATAAAAATAATAAAAAGTGCGAATGTATGTTTGCAATTTGTTTAAACTTATTATAACTTAGATAATGATAATAAATAAGATACATAATAGCTTGTGGATGTATTTTAAATTAAAATTAAAAGCGTATTTAATGGAAGAAATAAGAGATGGCAATTTTAGGTAAACATGGTGTGACAGTTTTTCCCTTTGTACCTTCAGTGTATTGTTACATCTGTTACGTATGTCATCTTGGCTGTGGTGATAATTAATTAATAACGTACCGATTAATTAGGTTACAATGTCCTAACTGAAGGTAATGGTGGAGATTATGAGTTGATATAATATGTCAGAGTCAGTTTTGCAGGTGCAAGGGTTCTTTAAAAGTTCGAGCCAGTCGCACCTAGTGCAGGGAAAGGGAAAGAAATGTCTCGTCTTCAGATAGCGTTAAATGCTATGAAATGGTATGATAGACAACTACACAGAGAGTTACATTTTCAGATTGGTTCGATTTAGTGTTGGAAAACCTGAGCTTACTTTTGCTATGTTTGTATGCGTATCTCGTCTTCACCTCCTATGTGAGATATAGGATCCGTGTTTATACCTGTGTGGTTTACTATGTACTGCGGACCTGTCAGATGTGGAGCCCGTCTTATTCTAGCGTATTCCTGTGACTACATACCCCGTGTAGTGGTCACAATACTTCGTCTCCGATGTTGTTCATAGAGTTCCAGTCATCTTGTCTGCGATTTAACTGTCCTATGTCTTGCGTCCCTAAACTTGTTCTCCCATGTTCCAGCCCATCGCAGATGAGCGTTATGTGTTCTCACCACGGGCACAAGTGTGGGTCTGTTTTAGGCCAAATCTGTGGACGTGCGCAGGACACGGGACATGTCCCGTGAGAAAGTGCACAATGACGCGTGTTGGGTTTATGTGCTTCAGATTCATCCGCTCTCGGATACTGGCGAAGAAAGAGTAGACCTGTCTTTCGTTATCAGTTGTGTGCTATTCTGTTTGTCATGTATCAGTTCTCCACTTCTTTAATTTCCATCTAGAAAGTATTTACTGAGGTTAACGAAGGCGATGTTGGCCTGATGTACTCGACGATACCCTTTAGCTATACTGTCTAAGAAATACCAAATTAAGATCAGCCTGAAGATGCCTAAATAAGGGGAAACGCGTAGCTGATATATAAAAATACTAAAATTCCAACCAAGACTGTTTTCAACTAATACTATTAAACACTGGTTTGCTGATTCATGCCACAGGTGGAAGAATTTCTTTAATTTCCGTTTCTCAGTTGTGTCTTGTCTAGTTATTTCTCGTATTTTGTCGCGTCTGCCGATGGACGAGTGTATGAAGTTGTAGCGCAATTTCACGAAGCTGGCAAGGTTAGTAAACAGTGGACATATCGGTACAGAGGCATAAAATCTTTGCAAATTTCATTCCTTGTACTCAGTTGGACAGTAACAAAGCCTCGCAAATAGGTGCACTAACAGTATACGCAGATGCCAGCATTTGAGAGAGGACGTGTAGTTGTGCTCGGAGCAGACGGCTGAAGCCATCGGCGAATTACTTTACATGTGATTAAAGTGTTGTCACTATTGGCAGAAATGGGTGGACAATGACCGAACTCAGCGTCAAAAAGGAAGCGGTTTACCTAGAGAGACGACAGAACGTAATGGACGTGAAACGGTCAGAAAGGCTCTCACAGCTCCGGATTCATCATTATTATCGATCCGATGTGTAACTGGTGCTTCAGCGACCACAAGGACAATTAAGGGGCCCCGGAAAGGCTCAAAATCATGAAAAGTTCAATTTTTACTTTTTTGCGTTTTCTGAATCTGCAGACTATTATCTTTTAATAGATATATAATTTAATCAATTTCGAAGACTACAAATATTTTTAAATTTTTTTTGAAATGTGTTCTACATGGGCGTGACCCACGGTGGCGCTGTTAAACTGCTGTCAAATGGTGTTATTATTAACGTCCGTGTTCATCAGGTACGTTTTAGTGATATGAGATAAAGTATGTGTTGTGGCTAACCTGTGATAGTTCAATATATATCGCTGGTGTGGTTGTCGATTGTTTCATGTTTATTTACTCTGTCGTTATCTCGAAAATATTCGTAATTAATTCTGTTTCTTGAGTCTCTGTTTTGTTGAAGTATAATAATGAGTAAAAGTAAAGTTGCTGTTGCGACTTTCAATGATGGCAACATTGTAAGGTGCAAGGTATTTAGGAATATGGGAATGAAGATAGGTTCTAACATGGTACGAGCGATGCTTGCTTTAGACAAGGAACGCCTTCGGGCTGCAGACAGGGCTGTAAAGAGTCTAGAAATACAAGCAAGAGTAAACAGGAGGAGGAACAAGAGGAAGCTGGAGGAGGAGTTTGCAGAGGACGAAGATAATCCATCCTATGGACCTGGAATGCAGTAAAAAGTTAATCCAATCTTTGTCGCTCGATTCCCAAAACTTTTATTTTCTCATACTAATTACATGCTTTCTAAGGATCTTCCAAACATATTTGTTTCAAACTTTCAGTAAATGTTACACAGTACCTTCTGCATAATTTAACACAGCCTTTTTCCAAAAAAACTGTATATTTTTGAATATATAAATAAAAAATTGCAAAAAAATGTTGTGAATTTTCATTACAATTGAAAAAAATCATCTTTAATAACTGAACTAAAATTTTGTAAAATCCCTGTGTTAAGTTGTAGCCCATATTGCAATAAATAATCTGTAAAAAGTTCAACTTCCTACCTCAAATACTTTGTGAGGAAAGATGTAATTTATAAGCGTTATTTTAACATTGCAAGTATAGGGCGTTCCGGAGCCCCTTAACAGGCGGTTCACAGATAGGGAGCTGAGCTCACGGCGCCATTTGCACCGACTGCCAATAACCTCTGTACACCGACAGGCCCGTTTTCAGTGGTGTCAGGCACATTTTGCCTGCAGTCTCACACCCTAGTCAAACTGTCTTCAGTGAGTTGTGCTTCGAGCTGAGCCCCGACGACAGACGAAGACTTGTCTAGGAACTCTCCGGGCGACGGCGGGATACCAACCTGACTGCCGCCCGCCGTACGTGTCGACAACCAGTAGTGATGGTCTGGTGTCCCATTTCATAGCAGGATCCTTTGTCATACACGGCACCCTCACAGCACGGCGTAAGGAGAGATATTGGACGCCCCGTTTTGTTGCGCTTAATTGCAATCCATCCTGGGCTTCCATTTCAGCAAACTAATGCCCGCCCGCACACAGCCACAGCTTCTACCGCTTGTCTTCACGCTTGCCAGACCCTAACTTGGCCATCAACATCGCCGGATTTCTGCTACATTGAGAAATTTTGGAGCATTATGGGGAGGGCAATTCAACCATCTCGGAGGCTTGGCGATCTAGCGCGCCAATTGGACAGAATTCGGCACAACCTCCAACATATCTATTAGTCAATGTCAAGCCGAATAACAGATTGCATAAGGGCCAGACATGGATCAACACATTATTAACTTGCTCAAATTTTGGATCTCTTTCCCTTGAATAAATCATTTATTTTTTCGAAATTGTAATCATTTGGTTCTTTGTGTATGTACATCACACCTACTTATTTCAATCCCATTAGCATAATTCCCTCGTGGTGCGTCGTTTTTCTGCACTGTCATTCGTATTTCCTATCCAGAAATGGCTGAACTCCACAAAAGTAACTTAAAATTGCTGATATAAATATTTATTTACAATATTAACAAATTTCCTTTTTTCAGAAACACTTTATTGCTGTTACCAGTCAGAATTTTATACTCTCTCTATTTCTGCCATCATCAGCTATTTGGTGCCCGACTAGAAATACTCACCTATTACCTTTAGCGTATCATTTTCTACTGTTGCATCACAAATAATTTGTTGGGGACGGCTGAGTAAAATTGGAATACCTTCCACAGGTAGTGAAAGATACGATGGAAGCAGGTTCAGTTATGGCCGGCGAGGCGATGTTACATCTACGGCTGCCTGTTGTTGCGGCAAGTACTGTCAGCCATCATGTAGCCCTGCACAGTAGTGATATTGTGGACGCAGCAGAAAAGCGAAGGTGCTTTGTCGTAGATGACCTGACTGTTTCATGTCCGAGCAACGGTCCTGTTCGGGCTTATGGCTTATGACACGTATAAAAAAACTCCTCATATTTATAGTCGGAGGCACTGCAGTCTACCAGCCACCACCTTGGGGGGGGGGGGGGGGAAGTCTACGAGTGTACATGAAATGAACCAAACTCCACCACCAGAGCCGGCCTCGGTGGCCGAGCGGTTCTAGGCACTTCAGTCTGGAGCCGCACGACTGCTGCGGTCGTAGGTTCGAATCCTGGCTCGGGCATGGATGTATGTATGTGATGTCCTTAGGTTAGTCAGGTTTAAGTAGTTCTCAGTTTTAGGGGACTGACGACCTCAGATGTTAAGTCCCATAGTGCACAGAGCCATTTGAACCACCTCCAGAGTCTGCCGTTCCTAGCTGCAGATCTGCTGCTTGCAGTGAGCCCAGTGCTGTGGACACAGCACCCTCCAGCGGTTGGGCTGCCTATGGGCACACCTCATCCTATACTGGGCCCCTACCCTGGGAGTCTCCCATCCGAGGCTGCGGTCGTTCGGCCACCATCGCCCGTGAGAGCAAAGTCCTAGCTGCAAAGTTTTTAGAAATCTGGACTTTCAGTTGCCTAGAGGCATTGTTGAAGGTTGAAAATTTGTGCCGGACCGGTTTTCGAAGCCAGATTCTCCGCTTTCTAGAAAGATTGCTTTATGTGCCTCAGCCATCTGGATCCAAATCCTCAACGTGATACGCTCAAATATCACCCCCATCTATTATACCCTTTGCGTTGCGCTAAATCCCGCAAGGGCTCGGAAATTAAGGCGCAGACAGTGTAAGCTTATCAGTCTGTCGCTGACATAGAAGACTGCAAACCTTCTTTCCTTCCCGTCTGGGTAAGCTGTGCACGGCTAGAGTACATATAAAGTTTACTGGGACAGGGTAAATGCTAGCTACAATGAAGTCGAATATTGGCATTTTAATTTGATATTCCCCACAACTGACAAAATCTACAAAAAAAATGTGAATCTCTTTGGCCACCCACACACTCCTGAGAATGGCACATTAACAGTTTGCAATTACACGCCCCTATTACCGGCAGCTGCGTTGATAAATACTCGGCACCTCGCAAGGATAACCTCTAGATCGAGAATATTAGGTAAGTTGTTTGAAGTGGTTAGGCGCTGGTGAAACTCTCGCTTCTGAGCACACAAAGAGCTCTAACCGCAGAACTCTGCACGGAACACGCGTTGGTGCAATACTGAGATACAGACCGTATATCTCCCTTCGAAGACGATGGCCAACACGCCGTCTCCAAGTCCGTACCGCTCGATGGCTGAAGGCGAAGTCCTTCCACAATTCTCTCGTCTCCCACGCGTACGAAAACGCGGCCGAAAATTACTCAATTTCGGCCAATGTCGAACGCTCTATCATCAAAAATGGCTCTGAGCACTATGGGACTCAACTGCTGTGGTCATAAGTCCCCTAGAACTTAGAACTACTTAAACCTAACTAACCTAAGGACAGCACACACATCCATGCCCGAGGCAGGATTCGAACCTGCGACCGTAGCGGTCGTGCGGTTCCAGACTGTAGCGCCTTTAACCGCTCGGCCACTCCGGCCGGCCGCTCTATCATCGCCGAAATCCCTCCACTGAGATCTACCCAATGATCGAGTAGGTCAAAACGCCCCTAGGCAAACGAAATTCCCGTCTTCGCCACGTGTTGCCCAGCACAGATGGCTCCGGATGCCGGGCTACCCCCAAAAGCGCCGTATTGTCCCACGTTTCCGGTGACCGCTACGGCGAGCTACGGCCATCTGCAGACTTCACATTCCACAATTATCAACTTCCGACGCTTTTCACCAACGCTTTAAGTTAATGGCTCAATCCAGCAGACATGCAGGGAGTACTGCTCGAGAGTGCCTCATATTTATCATAATTCGACAGAGTCATGATATGATGCCCATGCCAGTCCCTTTATTAATAATACTAATGTTGGTAAGCTAACGTGTAGGTGCCCATGTTCTGGCACCTTACAAAAGTACTAAGAGTCGTCCCCGCTCTTAGAATCAGAACTGAGTAGAAACTTCGCGCGGCTGTCTTCGCTCATGTGCACAGACGCTGTTGCCGCCGTGAACCATCTTCTACACGGCGGTTCCACTGCGCCATTCTGCACGCCTCGTCCTGTGTTGTCAGGCTGCCTCTAACCCCACATTGCGAGCCACCACCGCCTGCAGCTGCGGTCAGCGTCGTTGTACAACCACTGTCGTCATCACCCGCCAGCCGCACGATGCTGCAAGCTGTCAGGGCGTGCTCCCTCACAGGCCGTGTCCAGATTGCGTCCTGGGAGCCTTAACTTCTCCATGTATTGTCACGACTGTTGTTACTGATGCACAGTAAGTGGATGTTCCAACAATTATGTGTTCACGACAACATATACACTCCTGGAAATTGAAATAAGAACACCGTGAATTCATTGTCCCAGGAAGGGGAAACTTTATTGACACATTCCTGGGGTCAGATACATCACATGATCACACTGACAGAACCACAGGCACATAGACACAGGCAACAGAGCATGCACAATGTCGGCACTAGTACAGTGTATATCCACCTTTCGCAGCAATGCAGGCTGCTATTCTCCCATGGAGACGATCGTAGAGATGCTGGATGTAGTCCTGTGGAACGGCTTGCCATGCCATTTCCACCTGGCGCCTCAGTTGGACCAGCGTTCGTGCTGGACGTGCAGACCGCGTGAGACGACGCTTCATCCAGTCCCAAACATGCTCAATGGGGGACAGATCCGGAGATCTTGCTGGCCAGGGTAGTTGACTTACACCTTCTAGAGCACGTTGGGTGGCACGGGATACATGCGGACGTGCATTGTCCTGTTGGAACAGCAAGTTCCCTTGCCGGTCTAGGAATGGTAGAACGATGGGTTCGATGACGGTTTGGATGTACCGTGCACTATTCAGTGTCCCCTCGACGATCACCAGTGGTGTACGGCCAGTGTAGGAGATCGCTCCCCACACCATGATGCCGGGTGTTGGCCCTTTGTGCCTCGGTCGTATGCAGCCCTGATTGTGGCGCTCACCTGCACGGCGCCAAACACGCATACGACCATCATTGGCACCAAGGCAGAAGCGACTCTCATCGCTGAAGACCACACGTCTCCATTCGTCCCTCCATTCACGCCTGTCGCGACACCACTGGAGGCGGGCTGCACGATGTTGGGGCGTGAGCGGAAGACCGCCTAACGGTGTGCGGGACCGTAGCCCAGCTTCATGGAGACGGTTGCGAATGGTCCTCGCCGATACCCCAGGAGCAACAGTGTCCCTAATTTGCTGGGAAGTGGCGGTGCGGTCCCCTACGGCACTGCGTAGGATCCTACGGTCTTGGCGTGCATCCGTGCGTCGCTGCGGTCCGGTCCCAGGTCGACGGGCACGTGCACCTTCCGCCGACCACTGGCGACAACATCGATGTACTGTGGAGACCTCACGCCCCACGTGTTGAGCAATTCGGCGGTACGTCCACCCGGCCTCCCGCATGCCCACTATACGCCCTCGCTCAAAGTCCGTCAACTGCACATACGGTTCACGTCCGCGCTGTCGCGGCATGCTACCAGTGTCAAAGACTGCGATAGAGCTCCGTATGCCACGGCAAACTGGCTGACACTGACGGCGGCGGTGCACAAATGCTGTGCAGCTAGCGCCATTCGACGGCCAACACCGCGGTTCCTGGTGTGTCCGCTGTGCCGTGCGTGTGATAATTGCTTGTACAGCCCTCTCGCAGTGTCCGGAGCAAGTATGGTGGGTCTGACACACCGGTGTCAATGTGTTCTTTTTTCCATTTCCAGGAGTGTAGTACAGTGCCCGAGGTATTTACTCACCGCACCATTGTACCCCCAGCTGAAGTCACACCCTGACCTCTGCACTACTTCATTTGCGTCAGTATTGCCTGATTTAATTCACCTACAAACAAACATCACTGTTTTACTTTTGTTTACGTTCATCTTACACCTCATTTCAACACACTCTACATTCTGTCAAAGGATCTACCAAGTCATTCACCACCCCTATCATAATTATTATGTCACAGGCAAACCTTAAAATTCCTATTTCTTCTCCCCGTATTTTGCTTTCTTTTTCTAAATGTCTCCTTTGCTGCTTTTTCTTCACACAAATTCCGTATCGTCGAGGATAGTTTGATATTCACCTGTGATGAGAGTAGCGCTCCAAACTTCAAAATATGGAACAGCTATAAAGAGAACGCGATCCCTTCTGCGAATCTCAGACTCAGTAAAAGTGGTGTTTAAGTGATCCACTCGAAAGGTGTCTCTCAATGTTCAGTCACTTAATAAGTGGCAAGCTGGTTACGAATGTGTTTAGGGCGCTGAGGTCCAGTGCTGAAAGAGACCGTGGTTGGTGATGATATGACAGGGCACTGTCTTCCGTTGGCAGCTTGCTCAGGGGGTTCTCAATAATGTATCGGTCCTCGTCAAGGCTGTTTTCATTGAAATAGATTTTGTAACGTCTGGCAGCCATATTGATTCAATACAGAAAGATGTCAACATAATTTTCGCTTGGTTCATTGGATGACAGTTTATTTTACATAGGAATAAATATTATATAATTCTTATAACAACGAGGAAGTTCGCGACCAGATTACAAGATTCGATGTAAACATCTGGAGTACGTGACACTGAATAAACTGGAAGATACCCAAGTGGAATGGTAGCCTTTCTTGTATTGCAGGACTGCTCCACTTGCACTTGTTTGATCACAAGTACTCAGCCAGGTATGGCACCTTTCTGCTAAATCAAGAAAGCGCAGGAGAATGTTACTGCGAGCTATGGGCTTACACAGGCTTCCGCCAATGAAAACGGTAGGTGGCAGAACTCGGTTCCGTTCAACAACGTTATCTGTTTTTATTAAACAGATCTGAAGATGGTCATTATAGATCGAAACCGGTAGTCTGACGTAAAAAATTTGTGTAAGGGAAATTTATTCTATTTTAGGGTCACCGTTCAATTCTAGACCATGTTGCAGCTTTTGAATGCTACTTTGGAAAGTCCTGGCTTTAAAACGAGGCATGCCGCGCGTGATTAGCCGAGCGGTCTGAAGGCGCTGCAGTCATGGACTGTGCGGCTGATCCCGGCGGAGGTTCGAGTCCTCCCTCGGGCATGGGTGTGCGTGTTTGTCCTTAGGATAATTTAGGTTAAGTAGTGTGTAAGCTTAGGGACTGATGACGTTAGCAATTAAGTCCCATAAGATTTCACACACATTTGCACAAAATGAGGCATGGGGGATACCCACCATTAATTTCAAATCCGGAAATTATTTCGACACAGAAAATCACCCTCTAAGCAAGGAGCCGTAACTTGTGTGCAATGGAATTAAATGGACATTGTTATATGGACACGCTTCACATCTCTCTCTCTCTCTAATCATCAAACCAACCAAACTGTTTCCCACATAACTTGACCTCTCAAAAACTATAATATCACAATCCTATCTGCTTGAATTTTAGACTGCACTATGGATTATGAAAATGTTTATTTCCAGTCAAACGCAGGTTTTGATATTTATAAGTACAATTATGATAAATTTAAGTAGCATGCTGCGGGTAAAACTAATTAAGACTGGCAAAATGGAGGAGGGATTTCCGTAATTTACCTCTTCATGAAATAAACGGACAACGGAATCTAAGGAATTACTACAAAAGTGAAAATGATTGAACCTCACGTGCAAGTACAGAGGCTCTCACTATTGAAAACGGCTCAACTTTATGCGTTAAATTACTCTGCTTGAGCTGCGAGGATCACACCTGCACCCAACACAAGCTGCTAGATAGCTGATACGAATTACAGAGCGTTGTCTCAGAAGTAACATCGAATGGACAGCTGGAAGCTCCGGAATCTGCGCCAGCAGGCTTTCGTCGCCAGCGTCTCCTATTTCTGTCGCGCCCATGAGCGCAGTCCTTACCATCTGGTGTCTTTTGTCCTCGCCGCCCACAGACAAGTGTCCACACTCTACGTTCACTCTGTAAAATTTCCACATCACACCACGTGGTGCAGCCAGAAAAATATAATCGAACACCAATGCGAACTTTTTTTCCCACTTCTGTGCGTCAATCGCACACGTTCTAGCATCATAAAATTTCCCTCCCTACAATTCTGAAGCATCGCTTCTTGTAAGGCACAGAGCTTACCCGATCGCAGACCGTCGTCCCGTCTGTGTTTTTTTGAGAGGGACGCTGGCTAGAGACGACGCTATCCTAAAAGTGCTTCTAGCCGACAGCTCCCTCCGCCGACGCCAAAGAGGTCCCTACACCACTTTAACCCGCATTCACTTCTCGTGAGCAATCGCCCAGCTAAGAGGCTCTACGGCGTCCCAAGCTCCGTTTGACGAAATACGCCCAACACAACAGAATAGCTTCGCATTGTGCTGGCTGCCCGACAGGCGCCGTGCTAATGCAGATCTCATACGGGCCATAACCAACGCCTGCTCGCACCCTTCCATCCAGCGAGCTTCTAGAAGTCCGACGGACGGCGCTCCAGTACCTGGCTGCAGGAGCGCCCCCGCTTTTCTCTCCCTGGTGAGACAAAATACAGCAGTTCCGTGTAAGCGATATTACGGTTAGGAAAATGCCTTCATCCACCAATCAAATCTAGAAATCGATCATTCTCAACAACTTCAGCTATACACCTAATTATACAGCACAATTAATTACCAAATTAACTGGCCCCATAATAGCCTCTGATAATCCGGTTATGGTCTTAAAGTGCAACGAAAGCAAGTCTAAATGACATGCTGCGCTTCACAATAAACTATCGTGCAGGAGATACCGCACGTAGTTCACGAAGTATGAATTGTACAAGTAATAATTTAAATGAGTCATATGTCCCACCAGTGAACAACTGCATCATGTGGAAGGGTAAGAAGTAACTTTGCCAGATATAAGTAAACCACTTTCATGCAACAAACACTTTCAGAGAAATTCAGACACTCACAGACAGACATACACACACACACACACACACACACACACACACACACACACACACACACATAATTTTCAGAGCCGTACTGGAGAACCGATAGTTCTGTACTGACAAGTTACTCTGTAACTGCAGTATATGATCTGAAGATGGGCAGCTAGCCTGAAACCAGTCATTGAAAACAAAAAAATAGCTATCAGAGACTGAAATGCCATATTTTTATTTAAAGAACGATCGCGGCAATGCCATTAAGACAATCATGTCTAGTTTTGATAAACATAAAAAAGAATTATGGTAGATGCTGTTCATCGAAAAATCGTACTTACGGTCTGCAAACAGCTCAGATCCAATAGGAAAAAGGTACTGAGTTAAATGCAACCAGTTTGTATTCAGATTTACGCCACAGATTGAATGTACTTCGGCGGTTGAGCAGATCTTTTTGCCTCCCCAAACGCACATCTCCATATAGCAACTTTATAAGTGACAATGATTCGAAACTGCCCGCAGTCACCATCATTCATACTGAGCAGGACAGATAATCAAGCACATTTGTGTGACATCATGTGTGAGTGGAAATCTTATTGTTTAAAGTGAAACAATCAGGTACACTGGTAAATATGGTGTTTAATTAAGATATACAACTGAATAAAACTTATTAATCGAAAATATTGTGACGCATGACACCACACATAGTATTTCGAAATATTTGTGTTATTACTTGTACTGTGCCAATGACAATAAGTGTGAAACTAAACTAAACTAAACTCCATCCGGACAGGCCATGAACACCCAACAGTACTGACCGGCCGCCGTGTCATCCTTAGCCTAGAGGCGTAACTGGATGCGGATATGGAGGGGCATGTGGTCAGCACACCGCTATCCCGACCGTATGACAAGTGTGATACTACTATACTCAGATAAATCATATAGCTATTTGTGTCAACACGAGAACTATTTATCGGTGTAAACTAAGTTGCTTCTATCTGTGTATGTGTTCTTGTGTCAAGAATTACACGACAGTGTGCAACCAAAATACATGATTTCAAAAAAACTTCCAAATATAGAAAAAATTGCCAGATTCGTTAGACCAATGAAATTACATAAAACATTACAAAAACTATTTATATGGTAACTTGACAGACCTGCTGAAAGAGAAACAGGGTTAGAGTAAGCGTGCAGATCACTTTCGTGAAATCACTTTCCTAACGATCATTTACTTGATACCTTCAGAGGATCTCACTGCACTCACAACACTTCTGGGCCTTTGTTGATTGTCTCTGTGGGTCTGAAGTTGCTGTGCACCTCGGGTGTAGCCTCTCGAGGAGCATAGGTGACGAACTCCTCTCACGAGTGCCTCAGGTCGTCGAGAACGTGGTGTGCAGCTTATCAGCTGATCGGTTCACGACTCCTAACCGCTAGTACGGGCCAAGGGATATTATACCTGTTACTGCTGCCCTTGCAATACGACGAATGTTTAGGGGACTGTGCTGCGCACACATCATCTACTCGTGGACTTGGTGTAGCGGTGTAGGACTGGATGGCACTCATCTTCCTCATAGTGCCGACCTGGGGCCATAGCCCTATTGTGTGACTGACGAGGTAGTCTGCTTGACACAGGAACTGTAGCTTTTGTTGTGTAGTAAGTGGGTGGTTCATAGCAGATAGGTATGAGTCCTTGTGGCTTTGTGTCGAGCATAGAAGGTGCAGCTTAGTAGAGTAGCACAAATGGCCTTTCGTTGCTGTCTTGTATCCAGTTAGATGTATTGGTGTCCTGATTGGCTCCATTTGCATGGGCAATAGGAAGTGACAATTCTCGTAGTGTGAAAATACAGAGGTAACAGTCTATCCTTAGCACAGCGCTGTACGAAAGAGTTTCGAAAACTCGTTCTACATGACTAGAGGTAAAAAATCACAGTCGAACATCTTTCGACAGAAAAGGACGTAACTACGAGCCGAGGAGCGATCAGGACAATGCGCTGTGGTACTACAGGTACCCGCTAAAGTCTCAATGCATGAGGACTGTGAAGGGTTAAGGCCGGTTCCCACTAGGGCTGCCGCGCGTCAAAACCGCGCATCAGCGGCGTGGTTGCCATGGAAACGGCGTGAGCGGCACGGCGCGGCGGGCTCTGCGTCGCGGTTTGACCATGTCGAACCGCTTCCGCTGCCGCGTGACGCGCCCGAGGTGCGCGCCGCCAATCACAGACCGCGCTGAGCGTGACGTCAGGTACGGAACCCCAGGCCACGCGAACTTTCGCCGAACCGCTGGCGCGGACGCGGCGGCAGCTATGAAATACTTATCATCCGATTCCAAGGAAACTATTCGGTAGAAAAATTTGATTCTTGGGCATGTTACAGCCTGATATCTTCTCTCGATAAAGAACCGAATTTCTTTTCGTTATTCGTGGTGGTTACTTGCTGTATCGCATTTACGTAAACCTTTACACGAAATTTTAATGAGTGTGCAGAGGTAAAAACGCATTGCGTGGACTTTGCGTACAGTTCATTTTAGGTCATACATTATTGCGTATGAAATTTAGTCAACATATCGAAATTGTTTTTAAAGCTGAGAGCAGATCGATAGCTATCACCGTTCTCGAGATATTGACTGATATGTCGGCGGACGGGCTGTGCCGTGACCGCGCGCGGGTTGCTCGCGACGCGACCTGTACTTCGTCCTGCTCGTCGTAAACCATATGGTTGTATCAACCGCAAATTTCGTAAACAGTTCAAGAAATCGAAACGTGTTTTTTGCAAACGATAACTTGTGAAAAGTCATGTATTTCGTCGCATGATAAATATCCAAAATCTGTTTATCTACCGAGATATGAAAGTAACTACAGTTTTTCAGAAGGGATAGATGAATTTTTTTAAATGGCATTAATAGCATGTCGAATGAGAAGTTAAACCGAAACTAATTTGCTGGTATGTCATAAGATGTAATTTACTAAATATGTAGAGCTATTGATTATTTCCTTTCTTTTTTCTTTATCCAGTGTACTTTACTGATTCAAGACGCATTTCGCCTTTTACTTTAAGGCATCTTCGGTGGAATCTAGAATGACTCTGTTTTGTTTTGATCTGTGATACTTGCAGGTTATAAAACAGTTCACATCTTTTTTTACGTGAATGACTGATTCCTTACAGTGAATTGAGTTTTTGGCGGACATATACGTTTCCCCTCACTTGGTCACATGCTGGAGGTTGAAGTAAAACTTAGATTATGGAACATAAGCACATCTTCATGTTTGCTCTTTTTTCTTCTGTCACTAGCAGTAGACGTTTTACCAAAAACTCTGATTTAAAGTCGTAACTACAGTGTGTTCACCTCATGTCCCTTCCTGTCTGGCTTGTTTATGTACATGTTGCCAACCTGCAGAATTATATGCTGAAAACTAATGTTTGTTTATTTTTGTTCTCCTTATATCTGTATGTGTGTGTGGCTAGCCAGTGATAGTTATAGAAAGTTGAAAGTGAATCCAGTAGTTGTCAGACAGTGGTTGAAAGATTTGGTGTTCAGCTGATTTCAGTTTTGGTTTAAATGTTTTAAAGAGTGCATGGAAGAGTAAATTCACTGCTTACATTAATAGATAAAATAGTAGAATAGTATTTCAACAGATGATTATTATCAGAATACTATCACCCAACCCCTTTGTCCTCACTCTTTGACGCCCCATAATACATCCTGTCAACTAACCCCTATTGTTGTCAAAGTTGTGCCGTAATTTCCTCTTCCTCCTCTATTTAATTCCGTACCTCTTCTTTAGTCACATGATCCTCGTATCTAATGGTCAGCATTCTTATGAATCACCACGTTTTGAAAGCGTCCATTGTCTTCTTGACAGAACTGTTCATCGTCCACGTTTCACTTACATACAAGGCTGCACTCCACACAAATACCTTTGTAAAATAGTATCCAACCATTAGCATTTATATTCGGTGTGAACAAATTTTCTTTTTCAGAACGCTTTTCTTGCTATTGACAGTCTTCAGTCAGGTTTGCGTCTGCATCAGGAAATGCCTTACAATTTAAAATCTGGTTTCGAAAACTGTTCCAAATATATATTATTCTTTCGTGATTCTTAAGCAAGGTGCTGGCGATGATTACATTATGCTCTGTGGGAAATTCTATCAGGTGGATTCCACTTTCATCCCTTCCACCTAGCCTTTGTGTTCTTACTGTTTTCGTGTACCTGCTACCGTACCACATTTTAAATTTTTGTCTCGCTTAACTATCTGAATAATCTCTCTTGTTGTGCATTGTTTCAATGTGTAAGGAGATAGTGAACAATCGTGAACGGTAGTCATGAAATCTGTTTATGGTGAAATGAGAAAACATGAATAATGAAATATGTGAAAGAGTACATTGTACAGAAAATGAAAAATTGGTATGTCTTCACCCAACTTCGTCTTTCCTTCATGTAGGTGTAAGTTATAGTTAATCAAATGCACCGCGCGTTTCAGTGGGTCCTGCCCCGTACCTCAGTGGCTGTCCGTCATTGGCTACCGCTAACGTCTGCCGCTTCCAGATGGGAACGCCAATTCCGCGAGCCGCCGCGTCAACGCGGAAAACGCTTGCCGCTGCCGTTTCCGCACGCCGCGCTGCCGCGCTCTAGTGGGAACCGGCCTTTAGTTGCCCTCCAGCCGTGAAGTCGTCTCCCTTGGCTCGTGCTGTGAACACTTGCCTGACCCCAGGCACTCTCCCTTTCTCCTGCAGTCTGTTGAAGCCATTCAGTTAAGGTGTGACTCGTGTCGGACTCGCACCTCCTATTGCGACAGCTGCTCCGCTGCCGCCCGACGAGAACTGCGGCTCTGCTTGGCTGGCCATAGGCTGAACACGGCGGGTGCTTTCAGCTGACCGCACTGCACGTCGGTGTCAGCCGAGGTCACCCACGTCCTCTCGCGTGGACGCCGCCCCCTTGGCTCGTAAGTCGTCGCACTCCTAAAGTACCACGTATCGAAAAATTTGCACATCTCATGAGGGATATTTTACAGCCATGAATTACAGTATTCTTTCAGTATTGCTGCCTCACAAAAATGTAAGTTTTACAAAAGAAATTGTTTATAATTTTAATCTTCTGGTACTGTTCCGTACTTCAGTATTAAATATGTAAACTTAGTAAGATCCTTTCTTAGATTATCTTGCAGGTAGGTTGATGGTGGAGTCATGTGTGGTGTCGTGCCTCTCGTCACACGAGAGCTCATTAGTCACGTGTCTTTTCCTAATTACTTCCTCCAGTAATTGGACTGCATGCCGTAAAGACGTACTACCTCCCTACTGACGATCTACCTCTACCCTGCAATTATGATTGCCCTTCACCAACTTATAAAAGTTTTTAATCATGCTCATGAAATGGATTACAATATTCAGTTAACTATAGGCGTCTCTATGCTACACTCATTTGGTCTATGTTTGTGACGAAACATTACATTCGTCAGTTAATATTGTATGTAAGAGTTATTCCATTTAGGTATATACCGTGAAACGTCTCGTCAGAAAAATTAATGAATTTCTGTGCTGGTAAACCCCTTACGTTATTTGATTTGGCGAGATAGAGGATGACAGTTTTCATCCACACTTAGTATTTAGTGACGAGGCAACTTTTCATTTAAATGGAAAGGTGAACCGTCATAATGTGAGAATATGGGGTACGGAGCAACCACATGAAGTTGTAGAACATGCAAGCGACTCTCCAAAATTTAATGTGTTTTGTGCAGTTTCATGAAGAAAAGGTGTATGATCCATTTTCTTTGCCGAGAACACTGTTACAGGAAGCACATATCTCAGTTGGAGACTGATTAGAATGACTTCACTTACCACCAAATTGGGGTACGTCCAGACTGGCATCTGGAGGTACAGGAATTTTTAAATCAAAGGAGCACTGATTGATGGATCGGTCGCACTTGACCAAACGACTCAGCCTCACCTCCAAGGTCACCTGACTGTATGTGACTGTATGTGATTATTTCTCCGTTACCAACAACAATGAATTAACTGAGACACTGCATGACGGCAGCTGTGGAAGCTGTAATTCAAGACGTTCTCCCTGCAGTGTGGGAACAATCTGAATGCCGCTCTTCTGCACATTCGTACCTACTGTGGGCTGCTGACTTTCCAGGTGCGTTACATGCTGTTTCATTAACACTTCATTAAGCAAAGCCATTGTCTTTGCTCTTTCTAACTCTGGCAATTCCCGTAAAACTGATGCCACATACTGCCCATATGTACAAAGGTGGCATATTGAACTCCTACGGAAAGGTATGAACAAAAACTTCTTGAGTTTCCCGTTAATCGGAAACAATATTCGTTGTATGCGTTCATTGATTTCAGAAATACAGGCGTGCCAAACCGTATGATTCTTTATGATACATGCTGTATAATACAACGTTCATGACTTATTTTTGTTTACAGAAGCTTTTACATCATATGCTGCGCCCTTGTTACTTACTTGAGGAAATGCTGTCCTTTGTATATTACAATAAAACTGCCTGCATCACTACTATACACTGTGTATCGTAAGTAATGGCATAAACACATCGAATTGGAATTACACGATAGTACAAGGACTCTGGTTAACACGGTTGAAGAACTAGAGCACAGACTTGTCACTGCTTGCCAAGAATTTCGAAATGATGCAAGCCTGTCTTATAGGATTCGAAACTTATTGCGGCAACTGGTGCTGGCTTGAATCCGGTTATAGGAACGACTCTCTAAACGTTTCCTTTAACTACGAGTGTAGTCCCGTTACTGCTGCACTTCCACAGCAGTGTCTCTCAATAAGTTTTCTTCACGTTGTACAGTATTGTTACCCTTTCACAAAACCAAATCAGTAGGGATTGATAACCTCAGTAACGCAGTTATCTCGCAAACAGTTCGTTTTGCGGACCTATTTTCACTGATAACTTCTTGTTTCTGTTATCATATATTTGCAACTCCTCAATTAACTAGAATACTCCCAGCGTAAGGGTCAGTCAAACCAAAACGAAATAATAGGAAAAAATTAAGTGAACTGTTCATTCTTTCATAACTAATATCTATACTGGTTAATACAATGTCTTTGTGGATAAATGTTTTCAAATACCGATGAAACCATGGTCGTATGCAGGTGTGCACCTCTTCGTCCAAAGAACATCGATGTCTTTACCAACATGTGGGCGGGCGTTTTGTTGACAAGTTGTTTCGGGTTTACTGTAGGTGTTTCGCTAGGAAGCCATTACACATCATCCAAACATTCCTAATCTCTCCCCGCGCGATTTCCATATTTTTGTAACCCTGATTCGAATGAAGAGGTACATACATGAACTCAAACCCAGAGGCAACCGCAAACATGTTTCCTTGAAGTTACTGGCCTTGTTTTCTGCGTGTGTCGTGATCATTTGACTGCCCCTTGTATGATACGCAGAACCATGGGATGCACAAAGACAATATGAAAGAAACATGTGTCTTCATCTGTCATCACCTCGGTGATAATTTGGGCTGTACCAAAGAAAAAGGTGGTACAGTTATGGGTTACTTTGACGATGTATACTATTATGAAGTTTCTTGTTCTTGTCACAGATGGGTGGTAGAAGGTATTCCAGTCATGGGAAAATAAATTATTCGTTCAAAATGATATTTAAGATAACAGATTCGGTGTCCTCAAACCATCAGGTACAAATTAATGTGAATTTGTACTATCAACATCCAAAAATGTGTGACTTATGATGATATTTCAGACAGTATCAACCATGATTTGGAAGTGGGTGTATTACAAACCAATTCGTAGCGATTATCGAACTGGTCTGGAAATTAATTTGGTCGCTTGATGTGGTTCAGTAACGTTCCCATTGAAAGAAGCGAGCACTGTTACCTCGCATTATGAGTTTGAAAAATAATCGCGGAAAATACCTACGGGGGAAACTGGAATACCTTATTGTTAGTATCATCAATTTTGTTGAACTTAGTCAAGTTGTGGGAATTGAGACGGATAAGGTGATGGAAGGTACAGCTGAATGTCGAGAAACGAAAGTTAAGTAGGTAAATGGTGTGAAAAATACAGAAAGAGAAGTACGATGCCAAATGGAGCAGAATTCTAGACCCACCCCAAAGCAGAATAAGTAAACTGCACACATTGAATATTCGTTGACGATATACACTCCCGGAAATGGAAAAAAGAACACATTGACACCGGTGTGTCAGACCCACCATACTTGCTCCGGACACTGCGAGAGGGCTGTACAAGCAATGATCACACGCACGGCACAGCGGACACACCAGGAACCGCGGTGTTGGCCGTCGAATGGCGCTAGCTGCGCAGCATTTGTGCACCGCCGCCGTCAGTGTCAGCCAGTTTGCCGTGGCATACGGAGCTCCATCGCAGTCTTTAACACTAGTAGCATGCCGCGACAGCGTGGACGTGAACCGTATGTGCAGTTGACGGACTTTGAGCGAGGGCGTATAGTGGGCATGCGGGAGGCCGGGTGGACGTACCGCCGAATTGATCAACACGTGGGGCGTGAGGTCTCCACAGTACATCGATGTTGTCACCAGTGGTCGGCGGAAGATGCACGTGCCCGTCGACCTGGGACCGGACCGCAGCGACGCACGGATGCACGCCAAGACCGTAGGATCCTATGCAGTGCCGTAGGGGACCGCACCGCCACTTCCCAGCAAATTAGAGACACTGTTGCTCCTGGGGTGTCGGCGAGGACCATTCGCAACCGTCTCCATGAAACTGGGCTACGGTCCCGCACACCGTTAGGCCGTCTTCCGCTCACGCCCCAACATCGTGCAGCCCGCCTCCAGTGGTGTCGCGACAGGCGTGAATGGAGGGACGAATGGAGACGTGTCGTCTTCAGCGATGAGAGTCGCTTCTGCCTTGGTGCCAATGATGGTCGTATGCGTGTTTGGCGCCGTGCAGGTGAGCGCCACCATCAGGACTGCATACGACCGAGGCACACAGGGCCAACACCCGGCATCATGGTGTGGGGAGCGATCTCCTACACTGGCCGTACACCACTGGTGATCGTCGAGGGGACACTGAATAGTGCACGGTACATCCAAACCGTCATCGAACCCATCGTTCTACCATTCCTAGACCGGCAAGGGAACTTGCTCTTCCAACAGGACAATGCACGTCCGCATGTATCCCGTGCCACCCAACGTGCTCTAGAAGGTGTAAGTCAACTACCCTGGCCAGCAAGATCTCCGGATCTGTCCCCCATTGAGCATGTTTGGGACTGGATGAAGCGTCGTCTCACGCGGTCTGCACGTCCAGCACGAACGCTGGTCCAACTGAGGCGCCAGGTGGAAATGGCATGGCAAGCCGTTCCACAGGACTACATCCAGCATCTCTACGATCGTCTCCATGGGAGAATAGCAGCCTGCATTGCTGCGAAAGGTGGATATACACTGTACTAGTGCCGACATTGTGCATGCTCTGTTGCCTGTGTCTATGTGCCTGTGGTTCTGTCAGTGTGATCATTTGATGTATCTGACCCCAGGAATGTGTCAATAAAGTTTCCCCTTCCTGGGACAATGAATTCACGGTGTTTTTATTTCAATTTCCAGGAGTGTAGGTAAATGTGTTGTTAGGCATCAATAACTGCGATATTAACTGCAGCGGTATTACGGAAAATGTAAGGAGTCAGCGTCTTTGCAAAACTCCACAGCGATTTTTGCACGAAACTGGAATTTCAGGTTAGCGAAGAACATCTGAAACGAAATCTGTTCCACATATGGAATTTGATTTTAAAACATACCATTGTGAATAAGTCATAACGTGCGGATGGAAAATCATAGTTGTAAAAAGGGAATACTACATTACATTTTTACATGTTGCAGCACAGCTACTGGGACGGTGGTTTACTTAGACAGGCACTGGATCCGTACACACCACACTGTGAATGAATATGAGAAAGTGACAGTGTGCGAAGACTATCGTTGGAGAAGTGTGTCGGTCAACATAGCTGTAAATTCTGAGTTTCGTGTCGTATCCACTTCTCATCTACGCGTATAAAAAGAAAACGTCGACTATTATGTAGTAATGGAGAGAAGAAAATTAGAATTACATTAAGTGAAGCCGAATGTTAGGCACTAATTAAGAAGCCCCTTACTTCTCCTCTTTATTCCAGTGACAAAGTGGATCCCTTACTCATTCCGTCATATTACGGCTGATGCTTTTTCTGTTAATAAACAAAAGTCCGTGGTCACATAGCCATTTGCGACGCTATCAACGCAAACGCTACGTCGGTGGCGTGGGCATCAGATGTTTTGCTTTTACCCTGACGAGCCAAAAATTATGACCACTTGCTTAATAGCTTGCTGGTCCCTCTTTGGAGTGAAACACACCACTGACTCTGCGAACCAGGGATTCGACAGTTTGCTGGTAAGTTTGCGAAGGTATGTCGCATTAGATGTCTACGAAAAGGTCGTGTAATTCACGTCTTCTGCTCTCGACAGTGCTGCAATTTATGTTGCAACATTTCGATCAAGAGTAGTTTACCTTGCCAATTCCTTCTTTAATTTTTTTGTAATAGTAATTACCTTGTATGGATTTGGATGTGTAACTCGAATAAATTATTATTTACTATCATCCGTTACTGAAACAGCACACTACGGATCAACATACACATCCGTGGAAACTAGTGACATCACTGGGGAAGATATTTGTGTGGATACGGACAGCGGAGCATCATGAGAAGGCAATATGAGATGTACAGAGCATAGTATTTCTCTGCTAAATGGGGCTTCATTCACTGGCGTATGCTGATGTGTGGCACGTCCAGCATAAACGCCGGCCGCTGTGGCCGACCTGTTCTAGGCGCTCCAGTCTGGAACCGCGCGACCGCTACGGTCGCAGGTTCGAATCCTGCCTCGGGCACGGATGTGTGTGATGTCCCTAGGTTAGCTAGGTTTAAGTGGTTCTAAGTTCTAGGGGACTGATGACCTCAGATGTTAAGTCCCATAGTGCTCAGAGCCATTTGAACCATTTTCTAGGGCATAAACACGTGTAATCAAGCCACCCTGTCTAGGTAACCAGTTCGCCTTTCCGCCTAATATCCGCTTGCCCCATTCTCAACGGTCCCATCATTTCTACATTAACATCACCGGGCGTCTCATAGTTTAACGGCAAAGACTCGTCAGATAGATTACAACACGGGTTACCGTTTCGGTGGACACCCCACCTCCTTTTGTGTAGTGGCGTTAAGATTGACTCCACCATTAGAAATCACCAAATTACGACGGGAAGCAAACCCTCTCCGGTTTCCCAGCGTGGCGTGCGTTAAAGCATCGCCAACTGGTCGGCGAATCTTCCGCGCTGCCTCAGACAGAGTTTTCCAGCATAATTAGCGAGCGGGTTTTGTACGAACCCAGTCCGCAGTGGGTTTTCGTGGCGGAATTAATAAAAAGAGTGTTCCCGCACGTAGCTAACTGATGTATCAGGAAGGCAAAGCGAGAGAGGGATATATATATATATATATATATATATATATATATATATATAGAGAGAGAGAGAGAGAGAGAGAGAGAGAGAGAGAAAGAGAGAACGAGAAATAGAGAGAGAAAGGCAGGAGCACAGGTTTCATTTTCTTGTGGGTAAAGCGATACCAAAGATGAAACACGGCAAATCTCGCTCCAACCTGCCGGCTCTCCGGATTTCGCGTAATTACTTTTAACTGAACACGCTGCAGCATTTTAATAAAAGGGATTGTTTCACCTTAGGAAAAGCCAAAAGTACCCCCTCTCCTTTCCTTTTTCCTATGTAGCGCCGAATATCGGTAGTGGAGAACCAGATTTAAATAACTCCTCTCGTAAGCGGTATATTTCAGATTTCATAATATTGTAGCGCCTTTTCTGCAGATGATGAACTTATCGCTATGGGTGCAGACCACTTCATAAATAGCAGGGGGTAGAACTTCACGAGCCCTTTTTCAATTATATCCATTTATTATTTTGTTTTGTGTTCAGCTGTTCAGTAGTGCGCTGTTGTAGGAAGACCAGATGAATGGATAAACACGCAGCAAACAAGGAACGACTGTAAAGCTCAACTCTTGAATGCGCTTGAATACAGATACTGAGCAACGTTTCTTTAAGCGCGGTATAGCAGGCCGTCGTTGAGAAGGAAATTGGACAGGTTTGTAACTTGTCCTGTATATTTTCCAAACTGTACGTTCATCAGGCTGTGAAAGGAATCGACGAAAAAATGTGGAACGCGGATTGAAATTCATGGAGAAGAAATAAAAACAATACTCTCGGAGACGGACAAGAACTTGGAGCATCAGTTCAGTGGAATGAATGGTGCCTATAAAAGATATTATAAGCTGAAAATAAAAAAGTGAAACAAGACGAATGTACTAGAACATACTCGAATTAAATGAAGCGATGCTAACGGAATTAGATCAGGGAATGAGACACTAAAATTTGTGGGTATTTTCTACTTGGGAATCTAAATAATAGATGATGCCCCAAAACACAGAGGATATAAAATGCAGACAGGCAACAGCAAGAAATTCATTTTTAATAAAGAGAAATTTCTTATCATCTAATACAAATTTAAATGTTAGGAAGTATTTTCTAATGGTGTTTGTCAGGAGTGTAGCGTCGTACGCAAGTGAAACGTAGACACTAAGCATTTCAGAAAAGAGGAGAATAGATGTTTTAGAAGCGTGGGGCTGCAGCACGTTAGATGGATAAATCGAATAACTAAGCAAGAGGAAGTGAATCGAATCCATACATATAATAAAATGGATGTATTTATTCAAGTGCCTGTAGATGCAGCTATGTATTTATGTGTGCGGTGCGTATATGCAAAAAAAATGGGACTTAACATCTGAGGTCATCAGTCCCCTAGAACTTAGAACTACTTCAACCTAACTAACCTAAGAACATCAGACACACCAACGCCCGAAGCAAGATTCGAACCTGCGATCGTAGCGGTCGCGCGGTTCCAGACTGAAGCGCCTAGAACCGCTCGGCCACACCGGGCGGCGCGTAGATGCATATATGAATGTATGTACGTTCCACATCTCTTCCTAAACCAATGTATCGATTTCAACCGACCCTGATACACATACCACTTACTGTCTGCCGAGAATCGCTGTGTGGATAAGAACCACCTATGCAGACATTATTCATCCACTGTTTTGAGAGCACTTAGTGACTTCCAAAGAAGTTTATACATAATTTCAAACCTTTACGAAACGTTTTCTCCGTGACAAGCCGCACAAAATGATAAAAGAAAAAAAAATTATCGCTCACTACATTTTCACTGTTCATCCAGTGGAACTGCTGCATGAAGCATTACATTTTCATTTATTACTGCTTTACTGCTAAGTGTATCGAAGACATATTTTCCAGAAAATATTCGCATTTACCACTGAATGCACCTGTAAAATTATTTGATTGGACGACACATAGTTGATGAGTGGAAAACTGCCACATTATGTATGACGTTTTAAGGCATTACTTCACTAAAACTATTCACAACTAAATTCGAAGATAGTATCCATGTAGTCCACTGAATGGATCTGGAAAATTATATTATTGTACGACTCGTAGTTCAGGAGATACTACGTTGTAAACACTGAGATAGGGGAAAAACTGTCGGATGATGCATGATGCTAATTATACAGGGTGATTTAAAAAGAATACCACAACTTTAAAAATGTGTATTTAATGAAAGAAACATAATATAACCGTCTGTTATACATCATTACAAAGAGTATTTTAAAAAGTTTTTTTTCACTCAAAAACAAGTTCAGAGATGTTCAATATGGCCCCCCTCCAGACACTCGAGCAATATCAACCCAATACTCCAACTCGTACCACACTCTCTGTAGCATATCAGGCGTAACAGTTTGGATAGATAATGTTATTTCTCGTTTCAGATCATAAATGGTGGCTGGGAGAGATGGCCGAAACACCATATCCTTAACATACCCCCATAAGAAAAAATCCCAGTGGGTAACATCAGGGCTTCTTGGAGGCCAGTGATGAAGTGCTCTGTCACGGGCTGCCTGGCGGCCGATCCATCACCTCGGGTAGTTGACGTTCAGGTAGTTACGGACAGATAAGTGCCAATGTGGTGGCGCTCCATCCTGCTGAAATATACTGAGTTGTTTACCGCGGATCCTCGTCGATTCACTTCTGCCGTACTGAATAACACAAAAAGCTTTGTGTTGAGCGGTCGCCATCTTAGCATCAACTGACGCTGACGCCTAGTCAACAGCGCCTCAAGTGAACAAATGTACAACTAAATGAAACTTTATAGCTCCCTTAATTCGGCGACAGATAGTGCTTAGCTCTGCCTTTTGTCGTTGCAGAGTTTTAAATTCCTAAAGTTGTGGTATTCTTTTTGAATCACCCTGTATTACTTCTCTGCTACTCTGCTGTTCGCAATACGTTTCGTATATCGTATTCTCATATGCTGCTGGATGTACTAAAAAATTGTATCATTGTGCGACACATTGTTCTGGAGATATGTCGTCATAGAGATTGAGCTGCGTGAAAAAGAAACTGCGGGACGAAATTCGCTACAGCAACAGGTGAAATACGTGTAAATATAAGCGTGAAATATGTTAAATGTATGTGAAACACGAATTTCATTGTACAAATCAGAAAACCGCATTTACATTCTAATATCCTCCGTCACCTTCAAAGTAGTCACGTCGGGAATAAATGCAACAATCTGAGAGTTGCTCCCATTTTTGGAAGCAGTCCTGGAAGTGCGCAGGCGGAAGGGTACTCAAGACCCGTTGAGTTTCTACTTGGGTGTCTTCAGTCGAGTCAAAACGTCGCCCTTTCAACGCAGTTTTCATCTTCGGGAACAGGTAGAAGCTACACGGGGCTACACCTGGTGAGTAGTGATTGTGGGCAACCGTTGCCGTATTGTTTCTGGCCAGGAATTCTTTCACAAAGAGCGTGGTGTGCGCGGATGTGGTGCACCAACCAGTCTTTCTCTTTCCACAGTTCCGGCCGTTTGCGCCGAATGTTTTCCCTCAGCTGTCTCAAATCCTCGCAGTAAACCTGCCACTTGACAGTCCGACATGTGGAGCAAACACCGTATGCACTATTCCCCGATGGTCGAATAAAAATGATCAGCATTGACTTCACGTTGCTGCGAACTTTTCACCCAGAAAATTATCTAATGATTTCTCGTTACCACTTCCAACAAATCGCTTAATTTTTCCTCTGGTGCATATGACATCAAAGTAGTTTTCTACAGGTTGGCGACAACAACCGTACATTAGTGGTCGAAACATTGGGTATTAATTTTACAATACGACGTGGTCCGCAACCGAGAACATTATATTGGAATCTGACTATGACAGTGTAAACCTATGAGCATACATGTAAATATACAACAGAACTGTTGAAAACAATGGGCATTCCGTCCAATACAGTTGCAATATATTGTATTGTAAAATGATTGCGCACAAAGTAACAAAACTCCGTTAAATGTTACCTAAACTCGCATTCATCAAATTCTCTGTTCATTTCCTTCACGAAATAACCCTGTGCGACCGAGCGAGGTGGCGCAGTGGTTAGCACACTGGACTCGCATTCGGGAGGACGACGGTTCAATCCCGTCTCCGGCCATCCTGATTTAGGTTTTCCGTGATTTCCCTAAATCGCTTCAGGCAAATGCGGGATGGTTCCATTGAAAGGGCACGGCCGATTTCCTTCCCCATCCTTCCCTAACCCGAGCTTGCGCTCCGTCTCTAATGACCTCGTTGTCGACGGGACGTTAAACACTAATCTCCCCCTCCCCCCGAAATAACCCTGTGCTTACGATTTAACTTACGCATCAGATAAGTAAAGGACAGCAAACAGATTACATTGTTCATTACGATATTTTCCCTTTAACATCATTATCAAATCGTTAATGAGAATAGACTTCCTTGTATTAATTCAGAACAATCTAAAACTTTGGGTCCAGTATGTACTGTGACATCTGCAGGGTATGTTCCAGAGTTGACGTTTGTTTCGCCAGTGTAGCTGTCTTACTTTACTCTTTCGTGTTCAGAATTCAATGATACTATTTCATCCCAGTATTGGACAACGTCCAGAAATTCTTTTTCATTCAATCGCAGATCATTAAGGATACATCTGTAGGGACAGTCTGGACAGGCCAGGATGTGTTCCATGTCCTGCACAGGAGTACAACCGTTCTTGTCGTCATCCACGTTACCGTGATCCCACCTGATCGTGTATGTTTTCACTGTGGCCGTCCCTGTTCTCCACGCTTTCTAGTTTGTTGTGGAACTGTCGGGCACCACCTGTGCTGGTGGATAGTTAGGTGGTGGTTCTTCAGTAGCCGTGTTCAGGAGCCCTTTACGGGATATCAGTCGTACAGGTTCTGACAAAGAGAGGATGCCGATCGTCGATGGTTCGTCTGATGCTCTCAATGAATTCGTGCGATGTTCTTCGGGTGCTGGAACTCAAAAGACCAGGGCGTGGTTTCATTCACTCCTTCGTAATTCGCTTATGTCGACTTACTTCGTGTGAGTTGATGTAGTCCTTACCGGGCTGGCATAATGCACTGTAGAGGAGCATTTCAGCATGTGCGGTGGTTCTCAGAATAGTAGGTATCGCTACCCGTTCGCTGTTCTGGAGGCCTCATTCTGGCGGATATTTCCACAGTGGCGTCCATACGTTAGAGATCTGTCCAACGTGACACTCAGGTAAGTTAGTTTATATGTGTGTTCCAATTTTGTATCATAAAAGAAAAAATTCAGTTTTCGCTTTCCTTGCCGAGACCGAAAGCGGAGAGCTCTTACTTCATTCTTCAAAGGATCCTCTTTAAGGGAGATACGTTGATTACATTCTGAGAAAGAGTGTTTTTTCCAGCTTCTGCGCTTCATCTTCAAAAGTCCTCACCTCTAGTGTTATTACCAAGCCTTCTGCTTATCGAGAATGCTTACTACGATTGGGTATTGTCTGACCGTCAGCGTATCTGTTAAAAAGGAAGGGGGCCAGATTTGCTCTTCTTCCCGTCGAAAATGACGCAAAATTATCTGCTTTGTAAGAGAGTCTCAGCGATCTTAACAAAATGGTAGTCTCTGAGTTCGTTATAGACTTTCTGGAAGAGCAACCTACTGTATGTAGCTGACACCTCTAGTGGTAACGAAATTTATGCTTTTAGTCCATGCCTATTCTCTGAGACGGCTTCCACTATCAGAACTGACTGGAAACAGTGATTTACACTGTAAGAAGTGGAAAGTGTTACACAAAATGCATGTGGAGCAACTTATCGATTTTACGTTCATAAAGTGCTCCTACTAAGCACCTCGAAGACAAGTATTATCTGAGCTCTAAATGGGTAAAACTTTTTAAAGTTTGAACGGACTTCTCTCACGAATCAACAGTTATATGGCAAATCCTCTTTCATTAAGAACTTTCTCATTAAAGCAAACACAATTTCGGAAACAAGGAAGTAAAAACAGTAGGTAGCAAATTATTTCTCAAAATTAATATTTTTTAAGGAACTAGCTAATGACTGAATAGGGCACCACATAAGGCTGCAGCGACAAATTTTCTGTTGTCACTATAATTAATATAACGCTACTGTTTAATTACAATTGCAAATTGATTTTACAAGAACTTTTTCTTGACTGTGCAACGAAGTCCACGATGAATAATATATGAAAGAAGGACCAACTGACGCAAATAAGATATGGTACAAAAATATTAGGCATTTAGTATAATAAAAAACGAATTATTTTAGACTTAATGTCATGATGTAGGCTAGTGATCTTACTTTAGGTGTGTACAACATTTAATTTTGAGGATGTGAGGCTCTGAGCATTGAATCCAACAAATATTTCAGTTATTCGACATGAGATATGATATTCCGCGACTCCTTCATCTGAAATTCGTCTGTTTAACGCTGACCTCACTGGCATTCAAGAAACGTACTCCAAAGGCAGAAATATTCAACATTTATGTTGATCGACGTATTCGTGTTTAAAGTCTAATGCTGCATACTTTCCATACCACAAAGGATAATTTGATTTTCAGAAGAAGCTAGTGTGCAACAGAATTTCATTACCCGACCTTCATTCAGCCGGCGGTCCACGGTATTTAATTAAATCCTCTAACAGGCAAGCGCCAACACAAAAGCAATCCACTGTACAGCCGCGTCATGCGTTACGTGCGTTACCGTTCTCTGATTCATCCCATTCACTCTGCCAATACGGTGTTTATATTAAAACCTGCCGCTCTTGTTATAAATAGAATCGTGAACTCTTCTCAAATCGACATATCTGTGCTTCTCACCTTAGGTTAAAATAAAGCCATTGCAATGTGTACTTTTTATTTCCATTGCAATTTGTACTTTTTATTTCAAAATTATCCGCTTCTGACCCGAAAAAGAGGACGCTTAAAATAGTGATGTATGTTTGTATGTATTGTGTGGTGTCACCGCCAGACACCACACTTGCTAGGTGGTAGCTTTAAATCGGCCGCGGTCCATTAGTACATGTAGGACCCGCGTGTCGCCACTGTCAGTAATTGCAGACCGAGCGCCACCACATGGCAGGTCTAGAGAGACGTACTAGGACTCACCCCAGTTGTACGACTACTTTGCTAGCGACTACACTGACGAAGCCTTTCTCTCATTTGCCGAGAGATAGTTAGAATAGCCTTCAGCTAAGTCCATGGCTACGACCTAGCAAGGCGCCATTAACCATTTCTAGAGAGAGTCTCACTTGTATCATCAAGAATGCTGTATACAAATGATTGATTAAAGTTAAGTATTTACAGCAGCTACGTACTTTTCTTTATAGCATTCATTACGTATCCTGTTTCAGACCTCACGCCAGCCGGCGTGTGTAACGCGTGCATTTCGGCTACCTCCGAGTGGCGTGGCTGTCTTGATACGCCACAACATATTGTTCTTTCAGCATACAAGTAAGGCGAGAAATATTCGAACATGTGCGTGTTGAAATGGACGTATGGTTTCACCTTCTGTATGGGATAATCTATATATATATCCAACACTATATCCTTAATAAGGATTTTATTTTATATATGAAGATAGTAACTGTTCTCGAAAGAACAGATACCATTGATGTCCGTGCAGCTTCTCTACAATAAATGATAATTAATTGAAACCCTCAGCTGCCGACAGGTGTTGTTCATATACTTCGATGGGGACAGCTCGAAATGTGTGCCCCGACCGGGACTCGAACCCGGGATTTCCTGCTTACATGGCAGACGCTCTATCCATCTGAGCCAGCGAGGACACACCTGTCGGCAGCTGAGGGTTTCAATTAGTTATCATTTATTCTAGAGAAGCTGTACGGTCATCAGTTGTATCTGTTCTTTCGAGAACTGTTACTATCTTCATGTATAGTTAAAGGCTACCCGGCCATTGACCTTCGTCTGTGCGAATGCGCACAGATTGCCCGAATTCTTACGGGTATCGTCACCTTAGTTGGCGGGAGTAATGATTGGATGGGCAAATATCTATTAGAAACATTTATACGTAGATTGTGGGCAGTTGGGAATGTGGGTCTCACGAGGAGCTTGCAAGGGATAAGTCCCTGCAGTCGCGCTATTCATCTGTGCCCTCGGTCGCTCAGATGGATCTGAGTAAAGGAATCAACGATCAACTTGAACGGATGTCTTGTGACGTCCGCCCGGGCCAAACGCAACGAACAATACCGAACAAAATGAAATAATATTTAAAAAATATGGATAGAGCGTCTGCCATGTAAGCAGGAGATCCCGGGTTCGAGTCCCGGTCGGGGCACACATTTTCAGCTGTCCCCATCGAAGTATGTCAACAACATCTGTCGGCAGCTGTGGGTTTCAATTAATTATCATTTTATTTTATACTGTTGGTGAACGTCAATCATGCTCAAGACTGTAAGGTAGATTTGTTGCAAAATACACGGAAGAAGGCTTAGTGTTCGCACGAGGTTTCCGTTGACGTAATTAAAGAAATTACGCTGAGCTAATTAGACAAGAATAGCAGAGAGTATTAACATCGATACATCTAATAAAAAAACCATTCACGGTAGGCATTTAGAAAACCATGGAAAAAGTAAACTCAGATTACTCGAGATGGTCTTGAGCACTGGTCTTCCACGGTAGAAATCCAGTATCTTCATCATAGCCTAATGCAGAGTGGAGTTACACTGTACAAACTGTTTGGGTAACACATTCAGTAGCGGATACAATTCTGTTTGACTGCGAAGTCAGCGTTTTTCTCGATAACGACAAATATTGTGTAGACCCGGAACATTAAAGTACACTTTGTTAGGAGTGAAAAACTCTCTTTATTCATAGAACAGCCCAGTAATCAGTTAAAAAACTTGGATGTGAGGAATTGCTCTACACTGCTAATAGAAACACTCTGTTGTTGTGGTGGTCTTTAGTCCAAAGATTGGTTTGGTGCAGTTCCCCACGCTACCCTATTCTGTGCAAGCCTCTTCATCTTCGAGTAACTGCTGTAACCTACGCCCTTCTGAATCTGCTTACTGCAATCATCTCTAGGTCCCTCTCTACGAGTTTTACCCCACGCTTCCCTCCAGTACTAAAATGGTGGTCCCTTGATGTCTCAGAATGTGCCCTGCCGACCGATTCCTTCTTCTAGTCAGGTTGTGCCACAAATTACGTTGCTCCCCTCCCCAGTTCTATTCATTACCTGCTCATTAGTTACGTGACCTACCAATCTTATCTTCAGCATCCTTCTGTTTCACCACATTTCAAAAGCTTCTATTCTTTTCTTGTCTAAACTGTTTGTCGTCCATGACTCTATACATGGTCACACTCCGTACAAATACCTTCAGAAAAGACCTCCTGACAGTTGAATATATACCCGACGTTAAGATATTTCTCTTCTTCAGAAACGCTTATCTTGCCACTGCCAGTCTACATTTTATACACTCTCTATTTCGGCCATCATTATTTATTTTGTTGTGTTTCATTTCCAAATCTAATTTCCTTAGTATCACCTGATTTTCAACTACACTCCATTATAATCATTTTTCTTTTGCTGATGTTCATCTTAAATCATCCTTTCAAGACGCTGTCCATTCCGTTCAGCTGCTCTTCCAAGTCCTTTGCTGTATCTGACAGAAATACAAAGTCATCGGCAGACCTCGAAGTTTTGATTTCTTCCCCATGGATTTTAATTCCTACTCCAAATCTTTGGTGCCTGAAACTTATACAACTCAACAAAGCTCTGCCTCGCGTTGCCGATTGGCGACCTATTACAGTTCCTACGATGAAATCTGGCCACACGTCTTTAATAGCCACAGTTCTTCTACGTGCCGTACGTTCGATGGTCCCTCTTTACTGAATTTACTTCAAACAGCGGTCAGTGGCAGGATCAACTCAAATTATTGTGGGTAATTTCAACATTAACAAGCAAAGCAAAACCGGTCGTAATCTGCTAGCGCCTATACATCCAGCAACACGCACTGCTATCAGTACCTCGCTCGAGGCATCAAACAAAACCACTTAGTTCTTCACAAAATGCGAGCAACAACCCAGTTACCTCTGGGAGTGCTCTCAGACAACGAGCAGGGCGACACGGACAGAATTCGGTTAATTTCCGATACAGTCAATTACACCAGTGACTGCTACCAAAACGAAGACTTGGCTGCTACAGGTCATTCCATGTTACACGCAAACGGTTACTCATTACTTCCTTCCGAAAAATACTGTTCGTCAATAAAGATCTCTCTCGCCAGTATTAAATTATTCATTGGAGCGAATATTATCATCGGAAGCTATTCGAACAAAATCGGTCATAAATCGGTCTTGGGAGGAAACAGTCTCGCAGCCACAACATTTAGCGGTAGTCTCTTCACAATTTTAGACTTACCGAACCCGTAAGTCTGCTTATCAGGAAGTCTGGTCCCAACAGATCACACATGATACTTGAACCAATATAGCCTATGACCTGTCGTCTTTTGACACACTTACACTAAAGTAGCTCATACGTGTACTACCCATCTTTCAGAAGTAAAAGTCGTCTGGAACCGTCGTTGCGAACAAACACGTAAATCCACCTCGACCTCTGACAACGATTTCATTGTTCTTACCGGTCTTCGACGACCTCGAGTGGTGGCTAGCAACTCTGCAAGGCTGTTACATCTCTGGTTTCTGCGACGACCAGTGGCTGCCTCGCTACTACTTCGTGCGTAGGTCTCCATTTGGCCTGCAACGAGCCGTTTATCTAGAACATTATTTAAAAAACATACACAATACATAAAACACACATTTTTACATACACGAACCTTCTTTCCAGACCCATTACAACACCCTCTGTTGTGGATTGCAAGAGAGCCAACCCGGTACTACTAGAGGAAGCCGAAAGGCACGCGCTTTAGCTCACGCAGGCTGGCGTGAGGTCTGGAACAGGACAAGGAAATTAGACTTAGAAAAAACTGATGTAGCTGGTGGAATACTTCACTTTAATCCATAAATGGTGAACGTCGCTTTTGACGGTACATGTTTTACAGTATCAATAGTAACTGGTAATGGCGCCTTGCTAGGTCGTAGCAAATGACGTAGCTGAAGGCTATGCCCACTATCGTCTCGGCAAATGAGAGCGTATTTTGTCAGTGAAACATCGCTAGCAAAGTCGGCTGTACAACTGGGGCGAGTGCTAGGAAGTCTCTCTTGACCTGCCGTGTGGCGGCGCTCGGTCTGCAATCACTGATACTGGCGACACGCGGGTCCGACGTATACTAGCGGACGGCGGCCGATTTAAAGGCTACCACCTAGCAAGTATGGTGTCTGGCGGTGACACCACACTCTCATTGGCACTGTAGTGAGAAGGAAGTACGCCTCTGGGCGGTATCACTAACCCGGTGTCTTGCTGTTTCGGTGAAGTCCCTCTTAGCACAGAAGTAGCGCCCAGTCGCCAGGTCCCATGTAGGTGGTGATCGTGCTGAAGTGGAGTGTTTAGGGATGCCAGTTGTTAATTGTCAACAACGTTTGTACTATACTTCTTTTAATACAGAAATTTCTTTGTCACACACGTCACAGAATCAGCATTTGCAATATGGCGGCTCTGGACTACGCCATTATTTCCGACCCTTTACACACATTAATCCAGTTTTCTGACTTTAAATGATAGACACTGCCCACGACACGTGGCGTTTTTATAACTAATCACGTTATGTCTCGCTTAACATCTGAAATATGCACTCGCGACCGTGCTTTTAGAGCCGCCCCGGTTACTCGACTGTGCGTTTCTCGTGGCTGACTCGCCCTGTCTTCCCGAAGGACAAGAGAGACCACCCCACCTTTCTCTCTCAGCAAATGCCAATGAGGACACTTCTCTCTCATATATATATATATATATATATATATATATATATATATATATATGGCCGGATGGGCGCTCAGCGGGCAGTGCGGCACTATGCTTTGTTAATTTTTTCAAAGTGTTGCATGGCACTGCACAATCTGTTATTCTTAATGGTCCTATTTTTTTTCCGGGTATGTCGAGTTAATTTTTCTTTCGATGTCGCAACTGGAACCGCTGGCAGTGGGTGGTTTACACTCACAATTGTGCGCTGTGAGAACGCATCGCTACCAGGACTAGAATCCTTTGCCGACCGAGATGTCATCACCTACAAGACCTGGCATTGTGGAATCGACCCGAAGACCCAAAGTAGACCTAGTTTTGTTAATAGTAACATGCCTTTTACTTTGTATACCCGTTCATGTAGAAAAGTTTCTAATGATGAGAAAATACATGTATGGATGAAAGGACTTGGTGTACTTGCTGAGAATGTAACTGTAACTGGTGATATTACTTTGTATTATAATTATTAATAAAGTGTTATCCTCGATTCCAAACCTTCAGCCGTTCATATCGCTGTTGCCAGGCGGATCCGACGTCACGTTTGCGGACATTGTGGCGGAAGTTTGTCTCGTAGCACTGTCTCAGATTGTAAGATCCTACTCCCGAATAGTCGGATCCTGTCCCTACTAACGTCGCACAACACTGTCTCCTATGATTTCATCACTAATGCTCTTGCTGACGCATAATTGTTAAATGTACATGTAGCCTGGCTGCTACTGAGCATTACCGATCGCATAAATATGCACAATACTTGGCTTAAACACGTGAAGGGAATGCACATGTGCATTACACCATACGCACTTCAGCGCCGAACAGGATTAAAGGTGAACTTATAAGGACATCCGATGTCGTATTACACACTTGTGCTTCTTGCTTCCCCCCCTCTCTCTCTCCCGGGAAACCACCGGGAACTGTCCGAGGTCACCCTGGGGAGTCACTCAGGCAATTCTGTCAAACGACATAAAAATGGAGGGAGCCCCCTCACCCTTTCATCCGCCATCGCCTCTCATACCAGCTCAACTGTGCTAGGCTGTCTTCAGTCGAACAGCAATAATTTTCTCTATGTAGCTTAATTATTCTCTGTAGTGAAAGGGTTTGTAAGTAATAACAATGATATAAAAATAACTTCGGCATTATTTATAATCGTTTTCGTTGAATTTTTTTTCTTTTACTTACAATTGTTTCACTGCAATCATTTGATATTAATTTTTTTATTATATGCACACGTATTAACGACTTTTCCTATTTGCTTCTCAAAGCTACTTCTTATACACAACGACTTTCAGTTTTCGTCTGAGGACTTACAACGAGCAGGTACAAGAACTCAAATACTCTGATTACCACTTACTTGTACATTTAAATATTTTCTTACCATTCTCTTTACCCTATACGCATTTCTTGCAGTTTACATCAGTGGTGTCTTATCTACATGCATGGAGGACGGGGACTAGCAGCAGCAGGTGAAGAAAAAACCATACACACACACGGACGAATATAATATATTTTTACGTAGTGCGCAGACAATATATACGCACACGTAGTGTCCAATGAAGCATTTATACTATCCCTCACACATATAAAACTATGACAAACATCTGGTCAGACTATTGCGCACATACACACCAGCTATTTACACATAGTCACACGCTCAGTCACTCTAGGGAACAGTGGAAGTACGGAAGGTTTCCGACACTCCTACCCAAGGCGAACCATTTGTCGTCGTGGCGGGACAGTCCTACTTTCAGTTGCAGTGCAGTATGGATCTCATGATCTCAGAAAACAAAGACTACCCGGCGCACCGTGTGTGGAGCTGCGCGAACGCCATCGAGAAGATACCTCATCGAGGCAGCCTTTGAAGCCGCACGATGAACGCCTCTGTGTGGCACCCATTATCTGTACAGTAGGCGTCCGTTTTGGATATGACCCCTACGGACTCCACAAGCTGCGAACCATTCGCCTCTTCTGTCAATAGGTCGATAACTTTTTTCTTCTAAGATGTTGTCCCAAAAGCATAATAGGCCGTATAATAGGACATTTCGAAATATTCGTTATTCATAGGGATCGCAGCGTTTCACCCAGTAGATAGAACTGTCTGTATTCATACAAAGTAGTCTGGGATCGGTGAATTTTGGCTTAGCAAGATCATAATGAAAGCGTTACATGTGGAGTTAGGAGAGGTCGAGAACACAACATACCGATATAGACAAGTTTCGTTAACTGCACGGAAACCTTTCTCAGCTCTAAGAACCTTCAACATCGCAGCGCGTCAGCAATCGTTCGTTAATATATTAAGAAACTAAAAACCCGCTTCGATTGCGAAAAAAGCACCTAGAGTTAAGTGTTAACCCAGGTTTCGGCGTAGATAACTACACCTTCTCCAGAACAACAATAAAACCCACAAGTGCCTAATAAGACCTCTGTCAATGATTAAAAGAACACCATAGCCATACATTTATAAACGAAAAAGAAAAGGAAAACACTAACAGTATATATGTACAAAGTCAAAACCACTACTTAACTTAATGGTGTACGCTCCACCTCACAACGGTCTATGTTCGATGGGCCATGAAGCATTGACAAGGGTCTTCTTAGGCACTTGTGGGTTTTATTGTTCTTCTGAAGAAGGTGTAGTTATCTGCGCCGAAACCTGGGTTAACACTTAACACTAGGTGGTTTTTTCGCAATCGAGGCGGGTTTTTAGTTTTTTAATACTTTCTCATCTTCACAGCGACTAGTCCTTATTTGGAAATTGTGGTCCGTTTGAAATTTGGCCTGGCTACGTAATCTCTTGCGCCGTAACGCCTGTCCCAACGGTTCACTAAATGAACTTCACGGTTCTCTCTGACATTCTCCATGGTTTGAGTTATTGACATTGGTAAGGAACGGACTTCCCTACGCTTTCAGGTATCTAATTTGAGCTTCCTTTCAAGGTAACCCGTCTACCCACTTCCCCTATTTAAAAGGCATCCCTGTAGACCGTTGTATATAGCCGACTTACTCGTATTTTTGGCAAGGCAAGTAATAATAAGTATTCTCGTACTTAACTTTTATTAATTTTATACTTACATTTGCACACAGAAGACAGCCTTTTCTTTATTTTTGCTTTTTGGTGTTTTAATAATACCCAGGTATACGTTATGAGGTTTGTGTCCTCTGCTGGGGACATTCGTTTGAATTTGTCAGGATTATTGCGGGAATTGGATGCATGAATAATACGCAAACTACGAGTTATTAACCATTACCTCTTTATTTTTACACACATTGAAAAAAGTTTTGCATCGCCCCGTTTCCAAGAACTCCTGAAGGTAGACGTTGACTGTGGGTATTGTATCACAGACACAGATCCTTTGACATTTCAGAGATGCCACTAAACAATCCCAAAGATGAAAATAACCATGCATGAGTAGAGCCTACTACACGGAGGGGGCCCGGTAGCCGATCACTTCCAGTCATTCCACCAGGAAGGAGGTACCACGATTCGTGTTGTATGGGGTTCAACCATGCCTAGACGCACAACACAGAGGTTCGTTCTCGTCAGCATTGTTACTTTCTGCCAGGAAGGGCTCTCAACAAGGGAAGTGTCCAGGCATCTCGGAGTGAACCAAAGCGGCGTTGTTCGGACATGGAAGAGATATAGAGACAGGAACTGTCGATGATACGCCTTGCTCAGGCCGCGCAAAGGCTACTACTGCAGTGGATGACAGCTACCTTCGTATTATGGCTCGGAGGAACACTGGCAGCAACGCCACCGTGTTGAATAATGCTTTTCGTGAAGGCACAGGACGTCATGTTACGACTCAAACTGAGCGCAATAGACTCCATGAGGCCAACTTCACTCCCGACGTCCATCGTGAGGTCCATCTCTGCAACCACGGCACCATTCAGCGCGGTACAGATGGACCCAACAACGTGGCGAATGGACTGTTGAGGATTGGCATCGAAGTTATATTCACCGATGGGTGTCGCAAATACCTTCAACCAAACAGTCGTCGGAGACGTGTTTGGAGGCATCCAGGTCAGGATGAACGCCTTAGACACACTGTCCAGTGAGTGCAGCATGGTGGAGGTTCCCTGCTGTTTTGGGGTGGCATTACGTGCTGCCGACGTACACCGTTGATGATTATGGAAGGTGCCGTAATGGCTGTACGATACGTGAATTCCATTCTCCAAACGATAGTGCAACCATATCGGCAGCATATTGAAGAAAAATTCGTCTTCATAGACGACAATTGGCGCCCCCATCGTGCACATCTTGTGAATGACTCCCTTCAGGATAATGACATCGCTCGACTTGAGTGGCCAGCATGTTCTCCAGACATGAACCCTATCAAGCATGCCTGTGATAGATTCAAAAGGACTGTTTATGGACGACGTGACCCACCAACCACTCTGAGGGATCTAATCGGAATCGCCGTTGAGGAGTGGGACAATCTGGACCAACAGTGCCTTGATGAACTTGTGGAATACAGGCACGCAACAGCGCAAGAAAAAAATGATTCAAATGGTTCTCAGCACTATGGGACTTACCTTCTGAGGTCATCAGTCCTTTAGAACTTAGAGCTACTTAAACCTAACTAACCTAAGGACATCACACACATCCATGCCCGAGGCAGGATTCGAACCTGCGACGTAGCGGTGCCGCGGTTCCAGACTGTAGCGCCTAGAACCGCTCGGCCGCGGCAAGGTCCTCCCACCACTTTTCTTCCTCCACTTGCTGCTGGGTCACACCTCTCCTTTCCACAGATATTCCCACTCCCATTTTCCACCGTGTTCTTGGGCGCCCTCTAGGTCTTTCTCCATCCATCTTTAGTTCTTCCATAATTTTGGTGAGTCTCTGCCCATGCAACCTCAGAACATGCCCATACCATCTTCATCTCTTTTTTTCATTTTCTTCTCTCTTACTTTCTTGTTTAAGGTCCTTTCTAATCTCTACATTCGTTACTCTGTCCATTCTTGTTTTTCCCCTAACTGCTCCGAGAAATTTCATTTCCCCTGCTTGCAGTCCGCTCCAGTCCCTCTCTGTCATTGTCCATGTTTCTCCACCATGGGTGACAATAGGGAAGTAATAATTCTTATACATAAGGAGTTTTGCTTTTTCTGAAACTTCATTATACCAAATCAGATGTTTTATTGTTTGATAGAAATTGCCTCCCTTCTGTAACCTCCTATTAATTTCGTTGGTTATTCTTCCTTCCCTACATATTTCACTCCCTAAATAAGTGAAACTTTCTACCACTTTGAGGGTTTCTCCATTCAAGGTAATATTTCCTTTGATCCCTTTCTCTCTTCCAAATACCATTACTTCACTCTTATCTTTATTTATTTTTAATCCATACCTTTTCATTATTTCCTTCCACATATCAAGTTGTAACTGTACATCTACCTCTTTATCATGCCATATTACCATATCATCTGCAAAAACCATCTTTTTGTCTTTTTCTTTTACTATATCTTTAACTGCCCTATTCATTCCCTCCATTGCAACATTAAAAAGTGCAGGAGCTAGAATACTTCCTTGCTTAAGTCCTTGTCTTATTTCGAAGTATTCAGAGTTCCCCAATGGTGCTCTAATTCTACAATTGTGTCCTCTGTACAATGTCTTTATTACATTAATGTGTCCATCTTCTATATCTATCTTCTTCATTTCTTCCCAGAGTCTTTCCCTGTTAACTGAGTCATATGCATTTTCTATGTCTGGAAAAACCATTATCACCCTTTTGTTGCACTCCAAACTTTTTCCATCAGTTGACGGATAGAAAATATCAGGTTGATCGTGCTTCTTCCTTTCCTAACCCCTGCTGTTCTCCACTCAGCTCCTTTTCGATCTTTTCACTTACTCGATTTAGTAAAATTCTTTCAAAAATCTTGGCTGTATGACTGATAAGGGTTAGTCCTCTGTTGTTTTTACAAAGTCTTTTATTGCCTTTTATGAAGATGGGAACAATGTCTCCTCTTCTCCAATCGTCAGGTATTGTACTATTTCTCCATGCACTTGATGGTGCTCTATATAGCCACTGCATTCGCACTGGACCTGCTACTCTTATCATGTCCACTGATACTTCATCATGTCCTGGGGCTTTCCCCCCATTCATCTTCTTCACCGCTATTTCCATTTCTTCCAGTGTAATTTGTCCTAATTCTGCTTCCCAACTTCTCTCAATTTTTCCATTATTTGTTGTTTCCTCGTGTACCTGCTCCTCAGCGTTTAACAGTTTCTTAAAATGTTCTTTCCAGAGGTCTTTTATATGAGGTCTTTTATATTCCCTTGATCTTCAGTCACGGTACCGTCCTTTGTTTCCATCTTTACTGGTACTTCAGAAGCTTTCCTTTCATTTTTCATCATTTTATTTTCTTATTGATCTTCAAATCTTCTTCAAGTTTCTTTGTAAATTCTTCCCATGCCTTTTTCTTTGCTGTTTCCACTATTTCTTTGCACTTCTTCTTTTCCTCTATATATCTTTTATGGTCTTCGTCACTTTTAGTTTTCCACCATTATCTCCATGCTCCATTTTTTCTTCTAACTGCTTGGATTGTGGTATCATCCCACCAAATTATCTGTCTTACTTTATCCTTTCCAGATGTTCTACCACATACTTTTTGTACTGCTTCCACTAAAGTGTCCTTGAACAAACTCCATTCTTTTTCTACATCGCAGAAAGCTTCTTTTGGAAATTTTTGTGTGATTAATTCTCTATACTTCTCAGCACTTTGACTCTCCTTCAGTTTCCAATCCCGTATCCTCATCACACCATTCATGATGTGTGTATAAAGACATTTATAATAACGTTCTCGCAACGCCGCCTCGTCATTGCTGTGTCTGACGTCCTACGACGAGCAAATACGGATTTGTCAAGACTCCACTGCGAACCGAAAAGATATAAATTGAGCGTCAAAACTGCCCGTGTTGGAAACAGTTATGCCAGTATAGACGGCCAGCGACGCGACACCGCTACTGCGTGCGTGGGGCCCTCTTCGGTCGGTGCAGATTGACACAGCACCCGTACCCGCTGCGTTCAAGTTTCTGATCCTTACAGTCTTTAATTCTTAATTCAGTACTTAAATGTACATCTGAATCGCTTATTTCTTTCTGCAGACAATAATTTGACAAATATACAGAATGTGTATTCGCGAATTCAAATACGAGAGCTGTTCGGAAAGTAAGGTCCGATCTGTCGCGAATGGAAACCACAGTGAAAATCAAAATTGCTTTATTCGCAACAGTTAGTCACACCTTCCAGCTACCACTCTAAATAGTAGCCGCTCCGACTTAGACATTTGTCGTAGCCTGGTACAAACTTTCCATTATCGTCGTCACAGAAAGCAACCGCCTGTGCTTTCCGCCAGTTGTCTACCTGGTCTGCCTTTCGTTGGTAGTGCCAAAATGTCTTCGTAGCTAGTGTTTTATGTGAACAGAGATGAACATCGGAGAAGGCAATTAAGGGCTGTACTGTGGGTGATCAAACACTTCCCATTGAAAAGTTGCAGGAGTGTTTTCATTGCCCCTGCAGAATGCGGCTGAGAATTGCCTTGAAGAAAGAAACGTATGGCATTTATCTTATTTGAGCTGCATGGCTTCAAGCGAAATCTCTCACCGGATCCACATACTTGGCGGAAGACACTGTTGTTTTAGGAATTTCTGCGTGATCACTTTGCGCTCTGAACTGAAAAGAGCGACGTGTAGCGATCGACAGGCACATTAAAGACACTGCCCAACACATCTGTTCAAAGTTGCATGGGATTTTCACAGTGTTTCCATTTCGCGCCAAATCGGATCTTACATTCCGAATACGTCTCGTACATATCTAATTTTCTTCGTGTAAAATATCTGTTTTATAGGTTTATCAATTAATCCTGTTCCTTTCTGCAATTTTTTTGGCGAAAACATTCGGTGATATAAATTTTATCTCTTATCTCCTACATCACGTAATTGCTAGAGCGTTCCACATTTTCTGTGTGTATACCGACACCCCTTTAGCTGCACATTGTTGCGAAATTTCTGCATTAAGCATTACATTTACAGCTTTTGCAAACGAGTTCCCTTCAGATGTAGTTATTCCGTCTGTTTTAATCTCCAAAAACGGCTGTTTTGTTGATAGGCGAACAATGGACAGTCTTGTACATTTATAAAGAATTTAGCCATGATATACAGGACATAAAATCCCGAATTGGCAACCAATGCTGTACAGTCGCAATAAAGTCATGAGATGTTCAATTGACTCTTTTATTAGAACGTGCTACGCGTTTCGGGATTACACCCATCTTCAGACATCACAAATTTCAACTCTTTCCTAACATGTTACTCGACACTTCCTTTGAGTTGTCAAGGCTGTACGCCTGATTGGTTCGGAAGGAGTTGAAGTTTGTGATGTCTGATAATGGGTGTAATCCCGAAACGCGTAACATATTCTAATAAAAGAGTCAGTTGAACATCTCATGACTTTATTGCGATTGTACAGCATTGGCTACCAAATATTAATATAGCCATGTTTTAAGCCGATACAACTGGAAACGAAGATTTAAAAACAGATTTTTTATGGTTTTTAAAAAAAATGTAGTGTACGTTCTCTATCCAACTGATTTCGGCCAGTACTCCAACACGTGACCAATCTCGATTGCTGTTCACTGCAAAAGCTAATATTTCATATTCCTTAGTCGTAGCCAGACTTCTCCATTCTCTGTGTTTAAAATAATATGTAAATCTTGCTGTAACATCTGCAATAGTTTCTTCTTTTTCCAACGGCAGTTTATATTCTTCCTTTGTGGCAATTGTCTTCGATATGTACTCCATTTTCCGTTTTTTGACTTCGATGTTCTCCATTTCTAGTTTCCTTTTGCTTGTGGATAACGCATTAACTGCCTTAAAGGGGTGATTTCTTTTACAGGGAATGGATTAAGTCTGTTTGACACATTGGTTCTTTTTCTTAGGACTTGTGGTATAAAATTGTTTCTGTCAACTAGTCCTAATCCTGCAATATCTGTATTTGACAATATTGTGGAGAACAATGTCCTAGACTGAGAAAAATAAGTTTCTTCTGCTTTAATATAACACTTGTGTGTAATACTTGTACCGTCTTTATTGGAGTCAGTGTCATGAAACTCCACCTGGGTCATAGCAACATAATGAAAATTGTATGCAGACGGAACTTAGCTGATTAACTTTCCTCGGTCTTGAGTATCTGGAAAATTACTTGTACAAAGGTCAATTTTTGGTTATTATTATTATTATTTCGGTACGCGAATTGCAGAACATTGTTAAACACCATACAGCAGTTGTTCTATAAGTTATCTGTTAAATGACGCTACACGGAAGCAATTTGTACGAAACACAGCGGAGAACGTTCTAAACGCCCTTTTTTGGTGTGTAATACGCTTAAAGAATCTTGCACCGAGTCAAACACATGATCAAGTCCATTACTGTATGATCAGCCTCCAGCCTGCTAATACAATGTTCATTAGCTGAAGAAGACGTACTCATTTGTCCTAGATGCATATTTGGACACTTCATAAAATTTGTAAGGTAGTTGCTTCACACCCAGCTTGTGAACTGTCGTATCAATTTTTATGTATATTTCCTCTACACTTGTAGCTTAATCTGTCTTATTATTGACCACAATTATTCACTGGCAGTCTCCTTCCATGCAGAAATCGTGATCTGATATTAGGTAATTGCGCATCTCCATTTTGTTAAAAATCTCAGCAAGATCTGGTGTTATGTCCAAATCCAAAAGGTAATATTCGTCTATACGTAGCTGTTACAATATTCGAGGCAGCTGTTAGATTAGAACTTTCTTTTTAACGTAAGCTAATTTCATTTTATAAGGTATAGTGACAGGATTTTTGTATTTCATCGAATTGGTTTCCAGTGCTCCCTTCTGATTTTTCCTAATATTCCTCTTGCTGTCATATTGTGGTTATCATGTGGGAGAAATGGCAGCTTTGTCTTGACAACTTGTCTCACAGAGACGAATTTGTAAAATTTACGACATAGATAATAGTTAAATGACCCACACATCTAGCTCTTTAATATTACAGACCATCCCTTTCCTAATTGTTTTTGACGGTCGACTAGAACACAGATTTAAACTACTATAATATTTTCTCAAAACGGTTTTTTAATGGATGTAAGTATATTTAAATTCTTCTTGCTAAGGGCTATATCATTTACGGTGTAATTTATACCACCAATCTCAGTAGCGAGATTGGCAAGGTTCTCCTGTAGAAACCAAAGCGTTCCTCTGTTAGTCTTGTCTTTCTCCCTAGTAGCTGAGCGATGTTTAACACTTTTCAGAAATCCATGTTGACACTTCCAACTATCACAGAAGACTCATCGGTCGTGGCTATCGAGCCTCCTTTAATACTATAAAGATTCAAGACGGCGGCACTTTCGGTCACGTGATATTCAGGTGATACATTGTGAATCTGGTTGTAGTTGCAATATGAAAGTCAATGCCTAGGCCAATTGCTCTATTTCGTGTGCTGGGTGTTCGTGGAAGGGAGGGAGAACGCCCTTGCGAGCATCATCCCTATGCATGCGATACTACCAGCGCATTAACAGGAATATATAGTACAGCGCTGTACTTCGACGCTTTTTGTACGTGATAGTACCCCGCAATATCTGGGCAGTAGAATACAGGGCTGTATCAGAATGCGGCTTCCGACGGAGTATTCGTACCCTAGAGTATAGCGCTATACGCGGGCACTCTTTCAGGCGGCGTGATGCAGCACAGTAGCTGGAAAGAATACTGCAGAGCTGTACTCGAATGCGATGGCGGGATTATTCGACGCGGCATAGGGTGACACCCGCGAGGAGCATTCTCCGTCCCTCCCACGCACACCTTGCACACGAAATAGCGCAACTGAGCTAGGAGTTTACAATTGGATCGCAATTACAAACAAATTTAAAATACACTCCTGGAAATTGAAATAAGAACACCGTGAATTCATTGTCCCAGGAAGGGGAAACTTTATTGACACATTCCTGGGGTCAGATACATCACATGATCACACTGACAGAACCACAGGCACATAGACACAGGCAACAGAGCATGCACAATGTCGGCACTAGTACAGTGTATATCCACCTTTCGCAGCAATGCAGGCTGCTATTCTCCCATGGAGACGATCGTAGAGATGCTGGATGTAGTCCTGTGGAACGGCTTGCCATGCCATTTCCACCTGGTGCCTCAGTTGGACCAGCGTTCGTGCTGGACGTGCAGACCGCGTGAGACGACGCTTCATCCAGTCCCAAACATGCTCAATGGGGGACAGATCCGGAGATCTTGCTGGCCAGGGTAGTTGACTTACAACTTCTAGAGCACGTTGGGTGGCACGGGATACATGCGGACGTGCATTGTCCTGTTGGAACAGCAAGTTCCCTTGCCGGTCTAGGAATGGTAGAACGATGGGTTCGATGACGGTTTGGATGTACCGTGGACTATTCAGTGTTCCCTCGACGATCACCAGTGGTGTACGGCCAGTGTAGGAGATCGCTCCCCACACCATGATGCCGGGTGTCGGCCCTGTGTGCCTCGGTCGTATGCGGTCCTGATTGTGGCGCTCACCTGCACGGCGCCAAACACGCATACGACCATCATTGGCACCAAGGCAGAAGCGACTCTCATCGCTGAAGACGACACGTCTCCATTCGTCCCTCCATTCACGCCTGTCGCGACACCACTGGAGGCGGGCTGCACGATGTTGGGGCGTGAGCGGAAGACGGCCTAACGGTGTGCGAGACCGTAGCCCAGCGTCATGGAGACGGTTGCGAATGGTCCTCGCCGATACCCCAGGAGCAACAGTGTCCCTAATTTGCTGGGAAGTGGCGGTGCGGTCCCCTACGGCACTGCGTAGGATCCTACGGTCTTGGCGAGCATCCGTGCGTCGCTGCGGTCCGGTCCCAGGTCGACGGGAACGTGCACCTTCCACCGACCACTGGCGACAACATCTATGTACTGTGGAGACCTCACGCCCCACGTGTTGAGCAATTCGGCGGTACGTCCACCCGGCCTCCCGCATGCCCACTATACGCCCTCGCTCAAAGTCCGTCAACTGCACATACGGTTCACGTCCACGCTGTCGCGGCATGCTACCAGTGTTAAAGACTGCGATGGAGCTCCGTATGCCACGGCAAACTGGCTGACACTGACGGCGGCGGTGCACAAATGCTGCGCAGCTAGCGCCATTCGACGGCCAACACCGCGGTTCCTGGTGTGTCCGCTGTGCCGTGCGTGTGATCATTGCTTGTACAGCCCTCTCGCAGTGTCCGGAGCAAGTATGGTGGGTCTGACACACCGGTGTCAATGTGTTCTTTTTTCCATTTCCAGGAGTGTACGTGACCTGAAAATCACGTGACCAGAAGTGCCGCCATCTTTGATATTTAGAGTATAAAAGGAGACTTCATAGCCACAACAGATGAGTCTTCTGTGATAGTTAAAAGTGCCAACTTGGATTCCTCAAAAATGTTAAACATCACGCAGCTAGTAGGAAGGAAGACAAGGCCAACAGACCAACGCTGTGGTTTGTGGTTATTACAAGAGAATCAGGACAACCTAGCTACTGGCACTGGGAACATAAATTACACCTTAGCAAAATGAATTTAAAGGTGCTTACATCCACTACAGAACCGTTAGAATTCGGATATACATTCTATTTATTTGTCAAATCATTGGCTGGAGAAAGAAATAGGTGCTTCAGACGTAGATTTAAGTTATAATTTAAAAATTAAGCTGTATGTTATAAAACTACGCTAAACAAAAATAAATAAAATGTGGGTTCCTTGTGTACAAATGTATATGTATAATTAACAAAAGTTTTTGCACAAGAATATTTGTTGTTATTCGCTACCTTGCAAAAAATCCGAATGAGTCTTGAAACGTCCCCTTACAACAATTATACAATTTTCTTTTAGCGCGACGCAGTCTGACTTTCAATAATCCCTACAAAAGAATGGCCCTGACTAACATTAACCTATACCTTTCACAAATCACGTACCTCACAAAAATCTTCGTTACTCGAACTACAGCAATACAGCGAGCGCCACTACTGCCAGCTAAATAAAAGATTCAAACTACTGAAGGCACTAACTACTGATAGGCATAGTTAGCAAATGAAAGACTTTAATAGAGAACAAACAATGTATTTACCTCAATAGTGTTCAAACGTCATAATGTATATAGCAGTTCATGATATCCAGTATTGCAAATTACAAAACTCCGCCATCTCTCTCCTCACATCCGCCACTGCTGGCGGCTCACCTCCGACTGCGCAACGCTACGCGCTGTTCACATCCAGCTGCCCAACACTACAATGGCAGACAACAATGCAAACTAGCCACAGACTGCACAGAGCACAGCCAGTAATTTTCATACAGAGCGCTACGTGGCGTTACCAATATGAAAACCTGAACAGACTACTTACATAGCCCCCATGCTCCCCACAAAAAATTTTACAAATTGTTTTGGGCAGTGGCCAATAATGATTTGATAAAATTTTTCATAATTGCAATAACAAAGATATCAAATGCACACACTTATTGATACAATGTTGGTCAAAAGCTAAAATTCACAGTCCATAAAGTCAGTCCTGGTCATTCATCACAGCAAAATTGCAGTGTTTTTCTCAAAGTCTGAACAATAAAAGAAAATGCACACGGAAGCAGTGGATTTCCATGCAGTTTTAAAGAAGTAGTGTTGTCCTTCCAACAGAAAGACAGTGCTGACTCTCGACATGCAGACAGGCAATGGGCCACATCAGAGTAAAGCCACAGCAGAGTCATTCGAAGTTTTGAAGAATATTGGAAGGTAGGTCATCACAGAGCAGACCACTGTAGTCCTGGTAGAGATTACGGTATTTGTGGGCCACTGGAGGTGCAGACCCACTGTAGTCCTGGTAGAGATTGTGGTATTGGTGGGCCACCAGAGGTGCAGACCCACTGCAGTCCTTGTAGAAATAATGGTATTGTTGGGTCATCAAAGATGCAGGCCCACTGTAGTCCTTGTACAGATGGCCAGCAGCCATCTGTTGTGACTGTGCAGGTGCACAATCACCATTGAAGAGTCTTGCAGATAATAGAGCAAGTCCATAACCACCACTTATGCACTCACAAAGTTTTTGGAATTGTCCTTAGAACCAGCAATGCTGTTATCCAGTACCTTGCTGAATTATTAACACATGTGCTGAAAGGGTACAGTACCGCCCGACATTGAAAACAGGTACAACATACTTCATTATTTTTGTCAGAACAACACATTTTTTTTTTGTAAAATAACTCAATTTCAATTAATACAGCAAAGCCGGATACCAGTGTGGGAAAGAATGACAATTTATTTATTTAATTGATCACAAGTGCACTCCCACAAAGTAAATCCCTACATCCAGTTTGGTGAGATCTGTGAAATGAATGAATGTATGGTCGTCTGCTAACCGCAGATAGTGAATGTGAATATATGATCATCTTTGAGTCGATCCTTTGGACACCTTTGGTGGGACCAAAGAGATGAAATTTACCTGAGCTTTGAGTGCCTGAAATGTGGCTGACCAATACGGTAGCAAGGTGCTCCCCCACTTCAGCAGAGGTGCGAGAGGACCTCGAGAACGGCCATGTTTCAGCACTCTGCCGCTGGATCTTGTGCTGTGATGACCTGTTTTAGTTGTGCTCCGTAATGAGGAAAGAGTGGAGACATGGTATGCATGTGGAATATTTAAGAGTAGTTTGAAATAATAATTTCTCTATTTCAGGAACTTTTGTGGGGAGAATTAAATGTCAGGCAGGTAATATTAATGGGATTGTAGTAATCTCTGGAAGTGACCAATGGTCACAATGAAACCACATGTAGCAATAAGTTGAAATACTTCCGTGTGCTTAAGTTAAGCTGAATTACTAGCGTGTGTACAATAAGTTGAAATATTTAAGAAATAGCGTGTGTACCATAAGTTGAAATATTTAAGAAATGGCGTGTGCAGGACTTGAAATTAGAGATAAGTACTTCCAAGTGGTGAGTACTGTGTGAGTCTCAAACTGTGTATGAGACAAAAGATAAAGAGAAGTACTCGTCCATGGTATCAGTTGAGGACTTGCGTGTGTGATGAATATGTTCTTAATATTACTTTGCGTGATATGATTCCGTGTGATGCTAGATTCAAGCTCTGAGAGAGAAACAAGGTGAGTCGGCCGTCTATCCAGCAACGCCACTTGGCTTGCATTGCACAGGAAGACGTGCATATATCTCCAGATTTCATAGTAGGAAAGTAGAATTACGAAGTGGGGCAGTGTCGTGTGAAACTGGGATAAATATTAATTGAAGTGGGAAAGCTGAAAGTGATAATGTTGTGACTATTACCTGTGTAGTATTTCATATTGTAGTGTGGTGTATGTCGTGTAATTTGGGTATGTGTGGTTTGCATGCTAGAGTAGTGAGGTAGTTTCAAAAGATTAGTGGGTTATGCTTGTTCCTTCTGTACCGCTCGGTCTGGAGGAAGTTTTCGTGATGATGATTGTGAGAGTCGAAGTGTGAGAATAATAAAAGATCCACCATCCTATCCAGAAAGTGCACTGTAGCGTTAAATAATTACGAGATCATAATATAGAGATTCACCAATGTAAAGCCATGCCCACTGGGCGGAATTTCTCATTTGTTATTGTTGTAGGTTATAGAATTTGTGTGTTTAGGTTATAGACTTTATCGGAATAAATATGATAGTGAAAAGAAAAAGATTGTTGGACTTTTCCTTCGAATTGTATGTTGTCATGATGTCCCGAATTTATAATGTGTGCGCCATTCATATTCAGTGCGGTGGCCACGTGTTGATAAAAGCCGTTAAATAGAAGACATAAAGAAAATGTGGTATTGCCAGTTCGTAGTGAACAGTCTGAGTTCTGTAAATCACTGATAGTCAGATGTGCGTTTCCGTTGCGTATTATTCATACAGGAAGATAATTTGTAACTTAATTGTGAGTACGAGAGTTCATGTTACTCGATAAATAAGAATGAATCCACTCGCTTGGCAGACCACTCATCTTGCAGGCCTGACTGCTTGATGCCACAGTATGAGCAAGGCATGTGGGTGCCTCTCATAATTTCGACCCTGCCAGGATATTTTGCTGTTAGGGTTTGCTGTTAAAATTTTTTTTATTTGATGGAATATACTGTGATAGCACTAAGAAGTAAAAAAATTTTTTAGTTTGCAATTTCTTTCTGGATTGGTGAGGATCTTTTATTTTTTTATGTAATTAATTGCTATATCGCCCAAGGCTGGAAGATCGTTGTATAATTTTTTTTTTTTTTTTTTTTTTTTTGCATAATGTCCGTAGTAACTAGGTCACAGTCAAAAAGTGTAGTCACCATGGAGAATAGTGATTGTAGGGTGAATGTAGCAGTGCAGCAGGAAGTAGCTGTTGACCATGGGTTAATGAGCGAGAACGACAAACACTCGGAAGGGGCTGAATTGTTCAGCGGACCGTGGCTAGGTGATCCTTTATGCGGCGGGCTTTGTTCACAATCGGGGGCTTTTCCCGACGACGCGGGCGAGCTGGGACTAGTTCAGGTATGCAGTGAAGTGCAGCTACCCTTAGCAAAGCTACGGTTTCTCAGGCGAACGAGGTGAGCACACTGAAAGTAGCAAATGACAGTGTGCTACTGCAGTTTTTACAGAGGATGGATAGAGATAATAAGGAGAGAGATAGGGAGAATAAGGAGAGATTTGAAGCAACTAAGGAAAGATTGGAAGCGATGAACAGAGATAATAAGGAGAGAGATAGGGAGACTAAGGAAAGATTGGAAGCAAATAAGGAAAGATTGGAGGCAATGGATAAGGGAAGTAATGAGGCAATGAGGAATCTACACACAGTTATCGATGAGCGTCTGTCCACAGTTAATTATCGGTTAGATGAGGGGGAGAAGAATCTGGATGCAGTGAAGCAAGAATGTGATGCCGTGAAAGAAAAAGGCAATAATTTGGAGGTACGAATAAGTGCAATAGAGAGCGGTATTACAGAACGTAGGGACGTGTTGCCGGATGAGCGAATCAAAGAGATAGTGGAGGACTTACTTGCAGATAAACAAGGGGCATTAGACAGCGTGGAAGCTCAAGTCACCCGGCAGGAAGTGGCGCTAAATAAACACAGGGATGAAGTTGCGGAGGTAGTGGTCAGAATGAATACGATTAGCGCAGATGTAGAAAAGATCAGTATAAGAGGCGAAACAGGCTCTGACAGTACGCAGCGAGAGGTTTATGCCGACCAGGAGGAGATACAATCACTATTACAATTTAAAGAGGCACAATTAGAAACAAATAGGAAACATAGGGAAGAACTTGCACAGTTGCAATTAGCGTGCAGAAGCGAAGGTGAAACACCACCAGGTAGATTGCAGAGGGAGAGTGAGATAAATTCAAAAAACGAAAATAGGCAGAAAGAGGAAGACGAACTCAGAGAGTTAGAAGAACGGTTGTGTCGGATAAAACAGGTGGCAAACCCAACTGGGTATAGTCCAAGGTCGGAAAACATAAATGCGGAAGAAGAATGTAGGAGGCACTTCGTGTCGGTACAAACGTACACTTGTTTTCCGGATCCTGATAACTACCAACATCCATGCCTGTGGCTGTCTCAATTTCAAGATTCATTACCTTCATCATGGGGACCGCTCCTCAAAATGAAGTTTGTGTGTAACCATTTGAGGGACGAGGCTAGAGCGAAAATGCAGGAAGTTATTAAAGACTGTAGTAGCTACAAGATATTTTGTGACAAGTTTTTAAATGAATTCTGGTCGAAAAGTAAGCAGGACCAGGTTAAGCAAAGCATATTGATGATGCCAAATTGTAACGAAGGTGGTATAAGAGATCTAGTGTCGTGCTATCAGGAAATGTTGAGACGAAATAGATATTTGGATGTGCCATACGAAACTGGGGAGCTCATTAGGATCTGTATAACGAAGTTGCCAGTGAGATTGCGCAGAGATATAGTGATACCAGGCAGAGGCTTAGACGATTCCGCGTCATTTCAGCACTTGTTACAGGAACTGAGTAATGAGAGCAACATTGTAACGGCGACACGACTCATAGGTCAGACAGAGTCGAGGATAGGAACGGCAGAAACTATCAGAATGACAGGAGAGCATGAAATCAGAGGAATGACGGAAATGGAAGATGGCGAGGAAATAGGGGGCAGAATTCATGGGATATCGACCAGCAAACCGGGAAAATAGAAGATGGGACAGAGATGGAAGACGAAGGGAAAATGAAAATGATGGGCGAAGAGAGGATAGGCAGTCATTGGGTTCACGACAGGACAATCACTGTCACAATGACGGAGGGACAAGAAGGTGACTACATGATAGGTGGGTACAAACCAGGACTATTAATGATGTAAATATTAGGTATATCGATTACGGAAAACTAAGGGAGAATCTGTTAGAGGAGGTAGGAGATGTGGGAAGTGAAGTCCACCAAATAATTAGCGTAGAAATAAATAATATAATCGTACCTTGTGTCATCGACACAGGCAGTGTAATGAGTGTTTTGAGGGAAGATGTGTTTAAGTGTTGTAGCCTTACAAAACCATGGCCAACCTTGCCATTGCAAAGGACAACAGTGAGAGGGGCAGTTACAGGAAAGGATATTGAGGTGAAGTTACAAGCGCAGGTAGACTTTGTGTGCCAGGCGAAGAGGTTTAGTACAGTGTTCATGATTGTGGCATCTCTAACTGTTGAAGGGATATTAGGCGTTAATTTTTTGAACCAATATAAAGCAGTCGTTAACATGAGTAATGGTTCGATGGAGTTGAAACGAGATTCGGAGGACATTACATTAAGATTCGACGATTGCTTATATGCTAAAGATAACGCACACTTAGCATTATGTCTGGCGGTAAAGTCCGGTAGACAGGCACAGAATACGGGGTTCGAACAAGAGAAGAAGGAAATTCATAAATGTTTGGAGGAGGAGATGAGGGAGAAAATCTGGCATTTACGAGGGACCACGGTCTACGGGGAATCGCAGAAAATTTTATACGAGAATAGAAAGGTATTTAAACATGCTGCGGGTACAATAAGAAATTTTGTGTATAGATTCAAGGTCAAGCCTCATAAACAGTTTAGGGCCCAAGTGTACCCGATACCTGTTGTGTACAAAGAAAGAGTGGAAGCTGAGATCGAAAGCATGCTACAACAAGGGATTATCGAACCAGCATCCAGTCCGTACAACAGCCCTTTAGTTTGTGTCGAAAAAAAGGATGGGTCAATTAGATTAGTTTTGGACGCAAGAAGGATTAATAAGATAATAGAGCCAGAGACAGATCGGCCGCTGACACTTGACGAATTGCTACAAAAGTTTCACGGGATCAGAGTTCTCAGCTCAGTTGATTTGAGAATGAGTTTCTGGCAGGTAGAGTTAGATAGGGGGTGTAGAAAATACACTGCTTTCTTGTGCTACGGGAAATCGTATCAATTCCGGAAACCACCTTTTGGGTTAAATGTATCATCCGCGGCATTTATCAGAGCGCTAAATACTGTCATTCCTAATGAAATAAAAGATAAGGTAACACAGTACGTGGATGATGTCCTGATAGCCGAAAGAAACTGGGAAGACCACAACAGAACGTGAAGAATATTGCTCGGTGCATTGGAGAGGCATGGGGTAACCGTGAATTTGGGAAAGTCAGAATTTGAACGAAAAGAAATCGAGTTTTTAGGTCACATTGTGACACCAGAGGGAAAAAGACCAAATCCAGACCAACTCGAAGCAATCAGAGATTTTCCGTTGCCAAGAACAAAACGTCAGCTACGGGGTTATTTAGGATTAATCAATTTTTACAGGAGGTTCATTAAGATTGGGGGTGCAGCGACACCCGGACTATGTCAGCTGATTGGAAAGAAAACGGTATGGAATTGGGACCCTGTCGCACAGGAAGAGTATGAGGCGTTAAAGAAGGCACTGCTATCGGCACCTCTTCTCGGGCATCCAGACCTAAGGAAAGAGTTTTGTATGGCCACGGACAGTTCCCGTAGTGGACTTGGGGTTACATTGTTCCAAGAGCAAGATCAAGGAGGAGAAGTAATACAACAACCTATTGCATTAGCGAGCCGAGTGCTTAGCAAAGCTGAGAGAAATTACACGGTAACTGAGCTTGAAGCTTTGGCAATAGTATAGGGTTTTAGTAAGTTTAGATACTATTTGTATGAGAGGCATACTAAAATCTATGCTGACCACAAGTCACTACAGTTTATGATGTCGGCCAAACTTAACCATAGACGACTCGCTAGGTGGGCACTCTATTTACAGGAGTTTCAGTTTTCGGTCATGTACATTCCTGGGCCACAGAATATAGTAGGAGATGCGTTGTCAAGGAACCCAGTAAGTCATGGTCAATGCTTTGATGAGGAGGTAAACGAGAACAGATATGATATATTGTATATGCGGGGCGTGCCGTTCGAGAAATACATAGGGGCGGTACTCACAAATATCGCGAAAGAGCTGGATAAAGACGCGTCATGGAGAATGGTGAAGGTCAGAGTTAGAGCGAACTTAGACGCCAATATAGCGCGCTTTTATACAATTCAGAACGGGGTCCTTTTCTACCGTAGAAATCCGAACACACAGGACTGGGTGTTGAGTATACCAAATGAAATAGTCAACAAGTTGATCTGCTACACGCACCTAAGTTACGGGCATTACGGGGCAAGGAAATGCTGTAAGAAGTTAAGGGAATCAGTTTATTTCATTAGTATGGAAAGGAGGATCAAGAACGTGCTTGGTAGTTGCAAATTGTGCCAGAAGGCAATATCGTTAACTATCTCATGCAAAGCACCACTTTTTCCGATAGTGCCATGTAGATTGAGGGAATTCGGAGCAACAGATTTGTTTGGCCCGCTACCTAAGTCAGTGCAGGGATATAGATATGTTTTAGTAGCAGTGGAATTGGTGTCAAAGTATGTGACTTTTACCGCACTGAAACGTGCGACGGGAAGGACAGTGGCAGCAGCGATCGTTAAAAACTTTTTGCGAGAAGTAGGAACTGTACAAAAGTTTATAGCAGACAATGGACCACAATATAGATCCAGACAATGGCTAACCACACTGAAGAGAAGAAGGATAAAGCCGGTGTTCATATCCCGATACCATGCTGCAAGTAACCCCAGTGAAAGAGTGGTAAAAGAACTGGGAAAGTTGTGTAAGATCTATTGCCATAGGCAACATAGAAGTTGGAGTATTTTTCTCAAAGATTTTCAGGACATCCTCAATGAGCTACCACATGGAGCAACTGGTTTATCACCAATTACGGTACTGAAGAATGAACCACCACCAGATCGAGTCAGGGAGCTGGTAGATTTTCCGCGATCAGAAAAGCAGAGGCACACAGAAATTGTCAAGGTTGCGATAGAGCGTATTAAGAAAGCAGCTAAGGATAGGCAGGAGAAGCAGAAAGGAAAGATCCGTAAGATCGAATTGGCAGTAGGAGACAAGGTTCTAATTAAAACTCATCGATTATCAAAGAAGCACAGATTCCTAACTAGCAAATTCTTTACGGTGTATAGTGGACAATTCAGAGTGAGGCGGATTGTCCATGAAAATGCTGTACTGATTGAGACGATCAAGGGAAAACAATCTCGTGGGCTTCATCACATTTATAACATCAAATTATGGAAAAGTTAAGGATAGATCGAAAGTAGGTAATTTATGGTAGATAGTCAGTGTATTTATTTGTGGTGTGTAACGTTGTGCAGGGTCAAATCGAACATAAGAATTTTCAGGCGGGATGTCAGGAAGTATGACGGAATAGACTGGTCGAATGAGTCATGAACAGGAGTCGACAGAGTGGTGTATGTACGTATTTTGTTGTCATATGAATAAGGATCTAGCAGAAACGACGTGATGAGTAATGAGAGGATAAAGATGGTAGATAGTGAGAGAAGCGACGTGATAAATAGTAGTTGATAAAGGTGATATTTAAGGAGAGAAGCGACGTGAAGCAGTGTGATTAATAAAGAGAGATTCGACGCGATGAAACAGTGGTAAATAAAGGTGAGTAGAATTGAATAATGTGGAGATGTCTTAGATGTATGTTACAGAGAGGCCGGTGTATGCTGCAACCGAGATAGATGCGAATGGCGAAGGAAGATCAGGAAATGATGGAGTAATGGACGGACGGAGAACCGAAATACGAATGAAGAGATGAGGACAACTGCACAACGTGAAAGGGCATAAAGGGAGTATGAGATCCAGATGGTGGACGTTGTGGAATACTGACGTAAGATGTAATATAAGTGTAAATCTAATTCTTACCATAACAGTTGCTATGTGAAAAAAATAATTTTTGTTGTTGTTGTTGTTGAAGTATAACTAATCAAAACGGTACCAAGAATGTGTACAGTTATTATGCAAGATGAATAATTTGTGTATTTTCTTTTCCTTAGATGAAATGTCGCAATTCTAAAGTGATATTTAGCTGGATGAATAATCGGTAAAGTGAATGCAGAGGTAAGCCGATGGAGAGAGGTGCCAGAGTGAAACGACGAATTCGGTGACTGGAATGCTATCTCCGAAACAGCTTCATGTGTTATGTGGTTGAGTATAAGGGAGGAAAGGTATGGTATGTTGTCGTGAGAGTGGTGGTGTTAAGGTTAGCTGACTTCTAGACCTATTCTGTTAGTGTATTAATGGATTGAATGAGAAGGAAAATGTGATGTCTGGTGAGTGAGGGTCATAGAATTTAGTGTGATCAATGCGCACACTCCTGTAAAGCGGATGCTACCGATCCATAACTAAAACATTATTGTGTTTTATTGTTTGATTGGGATGAACCTCGATGGCAGGTCAGGATCTGACATGTGGATGGTACATACGTGTCCTAGAAATGTTGTTATATAGAATAAAATGTAAAATATATAAAGAGATGCTAATTTCAGTCTGTCACATGCACAAAGGTGCATTGTATGTTGTCGATTTAGAGTCATTAGTTTCTAAAATGTTTATTGTGTTAGGATGTTAAAGTAGTTTTCTACTTAATAACATGTGATAGGTAATTGTGAGCTGTGTAGATTATTTCTTATTTTTTGTTAGAACACTTTCAAGGGGTATTAATTTCAGTCTGTCACAAGCACAAAGGTGCGTTGTATATTGTAGTATTAGGGTCAACAGTTTCTAATATTTTCACTGTGATAGGATGTTAAAGTAGTCTACTATTTGATATTGTAATTATGAGCTGTATAGATTGTTTCTTATTCCTTTTTTTTAACACTTTCATGTTTTGTATGAGGGACGACAGGTACAATCAGTAGCACCAAGTATGGGCTGTATATAGAAAAGGGATATGTCGTATGTGTAGAAAACTAGGGTGTATAATTTTATTTTTTTTAGAACAAAGATTCTTTTATTACCAATGTATCTAATAGATCATACATGTAATCAATGAGTATTTAAATAATGTAAGAATATCCTTTTGTCTGTAATGTTGCGAGATGCACGGAAGGGTCTGACTGATTGGGTGTCGTAGTGCTGAGGGGCTACACAGAACACGCCCGTACCACATTAGCCAAGCAGACGTCGGCAGCAGAACCGCGGCACTCCCCACTCCACTGCTGGTCGGGGTATGCTCCACGCACCCGCTACAGCAGATCAATGGCCTGGGGCGACACGCACGTACCACTGGCCATTCATAAGTTCCGCCACCCTTACAACTGGGGAAAGTATCCCGCGGAGGCAACAACGGGTGGTTTCTTCTGCTCAACGGCGCGCGCGGCAGCGTCACGGCAGAATGAACGACGGGGGGCAGAGTCCGGCGAGCATTTGTTACCAGCAACTATTAACTAGTACTGGACTGTGGAGCCGTGAAACGAGACGACTGCTCGTATGTCTCCATAAGTTGGAAAGTGAAGGACTGGTGTTTCCACGTTGTGAGTGGTGGAAAAGATTTTGTCTTTAGCAGACAGGACGATTGTTTTGTTTTTTCTTGACCACTGAACGGTGGGATCCATAAACTTTTGGCAGTGACTTGTTAAGTGTGCTTTGTGAATTGCATGTGGGACGCTTGGTATACTTAAAGACGACAGTTGTCGTTTGGTGACTAATTATTGTATGAAAGCAAGGAACTAAAGTGAGACATTGACATTTGCGTCTGTAGTAGGAGACATTTCTTTAATTGGTGCGGGAATAAGCACTGTTTGTTGGAACTTACGACTTTTAATTACACCATGAACTGAAAGGACAGAACCGTGGGTAATAGTAGTTGTAGGGCCATTTTTGGACGACCAGATTCGTGTGGATGGTACTCTGAGAGTGACTATGACATTTGTGTTTAATGTGAGATACAGTTTACTGTTCAGTGCGTGTTCAAAATGCCGATTTGAGTGACTTAAAGACTTCTGTCCGGGTAACCATGGGAGAGCTTTGACACTGAGACAGTGTTTCTAGGGAACCTGTCAGCCACTTTTTAGACCCCAAGAAAATCACAGAATGAAATGATTCCGTGTGACTCGCAAGATAGGGAATAATGTATTTGTACTTGTAAATGTGTAAATTTTTTTATATGTTTCATTCCTGAAGGGACAGCAAGTGTAATTGTATTTCATTAACATTTGTGTTTAGAATAGTTAGTGTTTTTTTTGTTTGTTTGTTCTGGGTTATCAAGTTCACGTAGCATGTTTATTATATTTGGTATAATGATGCTTTAATTATTAGCCAGTGGCGTAATACTAACGTAGCGGCTCTTGTAGTGTTGATCAGTAAGGTTGCCACAGGGGACAAGGGTTTGCATTGCACAACAAATATCGGAATTAACTGATGCATTTTGATGTTGTGGACAGTAATGATCTTGTTGGTGTGTTGACTGAAGCCACTTATTTACATTATCACAGTGGTGATATTTCACATTAAAATGTAACGAAGGCTAGTCGAAATGCAAGTTCTTGTCGTCCAAATGTGTAACAACAGAGAAATGAGCTGTAGAGTAAGATACGAGAGCTACTGGTGGATTCAAGCACTTATTACTAACTATTTACTGCGTGTACTGATCCAAGTTGATGGACTGACTAGCTCAGCAGCAGGTATTTGTACTGGTGGACAAGGATAAGGTTAAACTCACAGTCGAGTAGTTGTGGCAATTGTTTAAGTGATGATAGTTAATTAGGTATGACATGATGTCTTAGACGAACTATATTACGTAACCAGTATGTAACTTGTGGTATATATCATTGTTTTTCTTCTCAGTTTTATTTCTCTGTAGGTTTGATGTATATTTTAGAGTAATGGTATGGAGCCTGACATTATACGTGGAACTAGTGTACGCAATTTTTTTCTTTTGTTGATTTTGTTTTGTATTTAGACATTACCATGTGAAAGCTTATTACAACGCAATTTATGAATGTCAGATTACTTGCTCTGTGTTTGGACGGTGAGCTATTTAAAATTTCATGAGTACAATTAGTATATTTTTTATTTGTCATAGAATTAGTGAAGTTTTGATTACTCCTAAAAATAACGGAGATACCGGTAACTAAGCCAATTTTTATGTCACCATTATTTTTTATTTGTATAATGTGATGTTTTATTTGTCATTTGGATTGTTGTAAATATGTATGTGTACATTACTCCGGATTGTGGAGAGTACAATAATGCAACAACTGTGTCAATAACTTGGTAAAGTAACAGGATTTGGTCGTCTATTTGAGGTCACCAGGGGCTAAGGTCTCCTCCTGGTTATTTTGATGACTTGCTACGTTTGTTCTAATACAGTTTTCTTAAAAAAATGTTCGGAACTACCCTCGCATTGCAAGGATAGTACCGTGCCATTTTTTTCTGCATGGGTAGCCGGTGGTGAAAGGGTACAGTACCGCCCAACATTGAATATAGGTACAACATACTTCATTATTTTTGTCAGAACAACACATTTTTTTGGCAAATTAACTCAATTTCAATTAATACAGCGAACTCCTTGTAGAAATAATGGTATTGTTGGGTCATCAAAGATGCAGGCCCACTGTAGTCCTTGTACAGATGGCCAGCAGCCATCTGTTGTGACTGTGCAGGTGCACAATCACCATTGAAGAGTCTTGCAGATAATAGAGCAAGTCCATAACCACCACTTATGCACTCACAAAGTTTTTGGAATTGTCCTTAGAACCAGCAATGCTGTTATCCAGTACCTTGCTGAATTATTAACACATGTGCTGAAAGGGTACAGTACCGCCCGACATTGAAAACAGGTACAACATACTTCATTATTTTTGTCAGAACAACACATTTTTTTTTTGTAAAATAACTCAATTTCAATTAATACAGCAAAGCCGGATACCAGTGTGGGAAAGAATGACAATTTATTTATTTAATTGATCACAAGTGCACTCCCACAAAGTAAATCCCTACATCCAGTTTGGAGAGATCTGTGAAATGGGTGAATGTATGGTCGTCTGCTAACTGCAGATAGTGAATGTGAATATATGATCATCTTTGAGTCGATCCTTTGGTGGGACCAAAGAGATGAAATTTACCTGAGCTTTGAGCGCCTGAAATGTGGCTGACCAATACGGTAGCAAGGTGCTGCCCCACTTCAGCAGAGGTGCGAGAGGACCTCGAGAACGGCCATGTTTCAGCACTCTGCCGCTGGATCTTGTGCTGTGATGACCTGTTTTAGTTGTGCTCTGTAATGAGGAAAGAGTGGAGACATGGTATGCATGTGGAATATTTAAGAGTAATTTTAAATAATAATTTCTCTATTTCAGGAACTTTTGTGGGGAGTTTTAAATGTCAGGCAGGTAATATTAATGGGATTGTAGTGATCTTTGGAAGTGACCAACGGTCACAATGAAACCACATGTAGCAATAAGTTGAAATACTTCCGTGTGCTTAAGTTAAGCTGAATTACTAGCGTGTGTACAATAAGTTGAAATATTTAAGAAATAGCGTGTGTACCATAAGTTGAAATATTTAAGAAATGGCGTGTGCAGGACTTGAAATTAGAGATGAGTACTTCCACGTGGTGAGTACTGTGTGAGTCTCAAACTGTGTATGAGACAAAAGATAAAGAGAAGTACTCGTCCATGGTATCAGTTGAGGACTCGCGTGTGTGATGAATATGTTCTTAATATTACTTTGCGTGAAATGATTCCGTGTGATGCTAGATTCAAACTCTGAGAGAGAAACAAGGTGAGTCGGCCGTCTATCCAGCAACGCCACTTGGCTTGCATTGCACAGGAAGACGTGCATATATCTCCAGAGTTCATAGTAGGAAAGTAGAATTACGAAGTGGGGCAGTGTCGTGTGAAACTGGGATAAATATTAATTGAGTGGGAAAGCTGAAAGTGATAATGTTGTGACTATTACCTGAGTAGTATTTCATATTGTAGTGTGGTGTATGTCGTGTAATTTGGGTATGTGTGGTTTGCATGGGAAAGTAGCGAGGTAGTTTCAAAAGATTAGTGGGTTATGCTTGTTCCTTCTGTACCGCTCGGTCTGGAAGAAAGTTTCGTGATGATGATTGTGAGAGTCGAAGTGTGAGAAATAATAAAAGATCCACCATCCTATCCAGAAAGTGCACTGTAGCGTTAAATAATTACGAGACCATAATATAGAGATTCACCAATGTAAAGCCATGCCCACTGGGCGGAATTTCTCATGTGTTATTGTTGTAGGTTATAGAATTTGTGTGTTTAGGTTATAGAATTTATCGGAATAAATATGATAGTGAAAAGAAAAAGATTGGTGGACGTTTCCTTCGAATTGTATGTTGTCATGATGTCCCGAATTTATAATGTGTGCGCCATTCATATTCAGTGCGGTGGCCACGTATTGATAAAAGCCGTTAAATAAAAGACATAAAGAAAATGTGGTATTGCCAGTGCGTAGTGAACAGTCTGAGTTCTGTAAATCACTGATAGTCAGATGTGCGTTTCCGTTGCGTTTTATTCATACAGGAGGATAATTTGTAACTTAATTGTGAGTACAAGAGTTCATGTTACTCGATAAATAAGAATGAATCCACTCGCTTGGCAGACCACTCATCTTGCAGGCGTGACTGCTTGATGCCACAGTATGAGCAAGGCATGTGGGTGCCTCTCAGTGCAAACACTAACAGTCCCTACTTCTCACATATTGTCCATATAGTATGACCAACAGGAATGTGTGCAGTGAAATGGAACTTACAAGTTACTTAATTTGATGAACTGGTGTCAATTACAATTTTATAACACAAGAATACAATAACAAAGGTACAAAATACATAATTACAAACATAATAATACAGAGAACATTTGTAGTAATACAGGGGTTACAAAACAATGGAAATAAACATATATGTCAGTGTTACAGGAATTATGAGATAAGTAGATACATAAAAGATCAGAATAACATTTGAAACATCAACTTCACACATGAGCATTAAAACAAAACACAATAAATAATGTTAAACATATAACATATTATTAATGCCAATTATATTTGAGGATAACAGTATTCCTCATCATAGTGAATGTCGCTTAGTACTAGAAAATTTCTACAACATAAATCTTATTGGCTAAACACATAAAGACAGGAAAATCACAAATACACAAGAGTACACAAACACATAGTGGGATAACACAAAAGGACAGGGATCGTTTTCAGTGTAACATTTGGTACTGCAGTCCAACCCAAAACTTCATTCCATAGATCTTATTTTTTCTTATTTCAACATATGTTTTCACCAAAAAAATCCTATCCAAGCATGCTTTCTGTATTTTTCTCGTATAACCTCTCAGTGCATTTCTTCAAATTCATCGCAACCCATTCTCTTATATAGTCTACCCTCTCTTAAGCTAACTTAAATCTACTGAGCTCAGATGCTAAACTAAGGGACGAGGCAATGCAGCAGTACAAAACAATTAACACAAACATCAATGACAAAAAAATGCAAATTGGCAATCCAAGCAGCAGTATTACAACTAATATAAGGCAATGAGCAGCAAACAAGAAAAATAAATCAGTAGTAAAACTAGCTTAACAGAGTAATACAAAGTGAAATTTAGTAGTACTATGCCTGGCACATGGCAGCAGCAAATGTAATAACTTATATCTAAACATGACAAAGCTGAAGCAAAAGAAATATTACACTAAAGATGGCCATGTCTAATACCTATGTCACATCTTAATACTAGAGTGATGCATCACAATTTATTCTACAAAAGAAATGACCAAGTACTTGAAAAGAAAATTCTGTATGCAATTCCTGTGAAGGGAAATGTCTTTTTGTGCTCCTTCGTTTTTTTTTTTTTAAGTACTTCATAAAGTTAGTCTTTACTGGGTCTGTAGGCATAAAATATTTATATTAGTACATATATAAAATTTTATTTTAACCATTGCTGCAGTGCAGCTTGAAACTAGATATTAAACAAATGAGCAAATATATATAGCCTATATAGAGCATTGCATGAAACGTCATTCACTGGGCAAATGTCGTCTCCAAAGGCAAAAGAATCTCTCAACTAGAAAGACAATAAATGTAAAATGTTTCTCATTATTTCATTAGGCATTTCAGTAAATATCATAAATTAAGAGTTCCACAGTGTAATCATATGGTTTCAAGTTTGAGTGTGTCGTAATTGCGATGCTTTCTACAAAGGAATGTCAATACCGAGGATAATGGCCTCCTTTTCTTTTTGTCCACCTGACCCTCTGAAAGGCACACACTAATGGCTTTTTTCCAGGCGACTGTTGTGCAGCTGCCCACGTAATGCGTTGTGCCCACGACAGATTACGTGAAGGTCACTTAACTTTCTTGCCGAAATACTTACGACACCAGTTTCTGCTACAAGGACAGTTTCATATAAATATACTTCACAGGTCAAGAATTTGCGTTACAAATGTGTAGAAACAAAATGCTATTGATATAACAGTGTCCAAAAAATTTTCGTCGGCATTGTAATACATTCACGCATTTACATAGATTTCATAACTCTTAAAGTACGATTCTTGGTTTCCAACAACCTTTTTCACAAACCAGAGTCCCTAAACACTACTCATTATTCCTTATCTTATTCATCGACACTTCTTCAATATTTTATCATAACAGATATGTAGCATAATCAAATAACTCATATAGCATCAGCTTATTGATCATAAACAAACCTCAACAGCATAATACACATCGTCGTCATAAAAATAACATCATAACACCTCAGTCAAAACTCAAAAACGTCATAGCTTTCTGCAATAATGTCAAAACCTAAAAAAAATTCTCTACTCATTTCAATAGTGTCATCTACATCAAACGTACTTTAAAATCATGCTCCCTTACCAAATACATCATTCAAAGCTCGCATAGTATCACAATGGTGCCGAAAAATTATGAACAGTTCACAAAGTACAGACAAAATACAATTTCGTAAGTGTGAAGTTACCCAACCGTGTAATTGCGTAAACATGTCACTAATGTAGTAAAAAAAATGTTTATCTCTCAGTTAAATGATCAGATAGCTGTGTAATTTGTGTGTTACAGAAATATGGTACTGATGTTTAAAGTTGTATAAGCAAATACCATGTTAGATAGGGCTCCTTGTGCTTGCCAAACACATGGTACACAAAGTAAGCATGTACCCCCCTGAGGATTAATGTAATTATACCCTCAGGTGTTACAGATTACAGCAATGGAATGAAATGTATCACGGAAAACTTTCTTTGTAATTCAAAAATCTTGAAAAATAAATGGTTTAAGTACAAAATTAATCTCTCAAATGCGTGTCCTGTAGCGCTAAATGTGCGTCTTGCTGTAAGATAATTCTGTGGAAGTGTCGTAGTTATCGTCCTCTGTAAGCAAAGTTCTGCTAAAGCCAATGTACTTACCTCATCATAAACGAAAGTGAAATGCTTTGTGTATAGATATCGTAGTTATTACGCTTATTGCCGTGATGAAGAAAGTACTGTGCTGTAACGTATTGTTGTCCTACGGAAAAGGCTGTCTCCTTGTAGCTATACCACAAAAGTTACTACTAAAACACGTTTTACTTTACAGAAGAATTCAGAAAAACTGTGCAGATATAAAACAGATACACCGCAAAAGCAACATTGTAAATTGTCACTCATTTGTAACGTCGTGATATAATCGTGTAGCTGTCACATAAACTAACCACTGTGTTATCTGGTATCTCGCAGAAAGTTCTTTAATTCAGAATGTATTTTCAAGTAAACCAAAATGTTGCACTGGTAAATGTTCTAAGTATGTCAGCCTTATAGTCGTTATGTAATCGTGCAACTAACAAGCAAGAATGCACATACACAATAACATTGTGTCATCTGATCACAATAACAATGCATTCGTAATTTCTGTTTAAATAAGTTCTCTCGGTTCTTGACTGGATATTTAACTTCAAACATTGTTGCATGGTAACAGTTTCTAAGTCTGCCAATCCATACTAGAAATGTGAAGAGAAACGTTTTATGGCAAAGACAAAGTTAAAAAGCAGATTATCTCTCAATAAATGGTTTTACATGTGAAATGTGGTGCAACCCTTCGCTCTTCCTAGTACGCAGAGTTTCAACTTTAACGCAATTATCATGTGATATACGTCGGTAAAGAATACTGGAATTTTTCTCAAGGTTAGCGTCTATGTTATTTTTCTCTGAGGCAGCGGGCGCACGTGGCTGACTGCGGTGCAAGTCATTGTCTGTTTCTTTGTTGGTGCGCGTCGTTACTGGGATTAGGAGACCTAACTTCTACAAATTCGCCTTGCCGAGAGGGCCCAGCCCTTTTAGAATCCCGCCAGTTCTGATGAAATTCACGTCTGTCGTCATGATTATATCGTCTGTCGTCATATCGGTAGTTCCTGTAGTTTCTTTCTTGTTGGTTAAGTGGTGGAGAATTTCTAACTGAATTATCACTGCACGGTGGACTGTTGCATCTGAAGTTATTCTGTCTCCCGTGATAATAATAGTTCTGGTTGCCAAATTGTCTGCTTTGATGATTGTCTCTGCCATATTCATTACTACGGAAATGCGATCTTTCTCTGTAACTAGTATTACTCTGCCAGTGATTGTCATATGGGTAGTGTCTGTTTTGGTCACGATTTGCGTTGTAAGAATAGACTTGTCGTGCCCAGTTATTGTTTCTGTCGTCACGGAATTGTGACGGATGTGACCTGTAGTGATTGTTTTCCTGTTTTCGCATCCCGCGACTGTCTGTGTCATTTTCTAATTCTTGTAAGAGTCCCTGAAAAGCTTCAATGTCGTCTTTGCAACGTCCTGCCAAAATAATATTTCTTAAATGTTCAGGCAATTTGATTAAGAAAATGCGGATGAGTTCTGAAGGGCTGTATGAGTTTGAAAGATATTTATTCTTATGCAACATGTCTTCAAAATATTTCACAAGACTGGAAAATTCAGATTGTTCGAAATGTTTCATCATTATGATGCTATGTTTTACTCGGTCTTGTGTAGCTTGAGACCAATATGCTGAGAGGAACGCATGGTAAAATTCTCCTTCACTGTGACAATCGTGAATGACTGATCGCATTCTTACAGCTGGTTCATTCTCCAAGCAGCCACACATAAATTCTGACCTGTGCTCCAGTGACCAGTTGGGAGGAAAACAATGAGAGAATTTATGGAGCCACGCTTGTGGATGAATGTCGTTGGCAGAATTCTTAAACGTTTTGAATTTACGTGTAGTAATGAACAGCTTATAGTCAAAATCATCGTGTCGGCGAGTAGCATATCGGTCATTGTTACGTCGTGTCCGTGGTTCCATCTCAAAATTCAGTGTACCTTGCCAATTTCTTTCATAATTTCCGAAATGCCCTGTGTTATTATTTTGTGGCTTTTCCGTATTTCTAAGTTCCTCTTCCCGTGTTGGAGTGCGAGTGTCCTCTGAAATACGTAAATCTTGTATTACCCGTGTCAGCTGATCTTGTACTTCCCAGATTTCTCTTTGGTGTTGCGTATTAATTTGATTCTGATTTTGTTTGAATTTCCTAATTTATTCGCACTCTTCTGTGTCAGTTATGGCTACAGGTCTTGTGTCATTCAGATCATCATCTACCTTTGCAGATAAGTTAGTGAACTGATCCGAAAGTTCGGCTACTTTCTCCGATAGTGTACTCATTTCCTCAGTGTGTGTTTTTCTGAACCAAGTTTCAGAGTGTCCATTTGTGTTGAAATCGTATCTACTGTGGCCTTTAAGTTTTCTTGAGTTTTTGCAAGTTGCGTAACCGAATCGGTAGATGCAACTGATTCAATTTTAGCTTGCAAGGTGTCGTGATTTTCATGAACAATAGTTTGGAGTTGTTTTATGGCTACTTCGTGATTCTGTAATGTATTTTCATGACGCGAAAAAATAAGTTGTAAATGCTCACAAATTTGCGTTTTTACGTCATTACAGACTTTTTGACATGTCGATTCGATGTTATGTAACTCAGTAGTTAAATCTTCACGTGTTTGTTCAAGCGTGGTGTCTAACTTTTCAAGATTTTGTTCCATTGTGTCTAACTTTTAAAGATTTTGTTCCATTGTGTCTAACTGTTGCTGTGTTTTTCTCTGGTGTTGTTCCACTGTGTCTAACTTTTGAAGCCTTTGCTGTGTTTGTCTCTGATTTGCTTCCATTTGTTGCATTAGCTGTAATAACAATGCATTAGTGTCTGGAATCTGTTCCTCTATGCTTTTCGGCAGTGCATTTGCACCGGCAACATTCACATTTTGACAAGCAGAAAATGTGTCTTGACTTATTTGAGAAAACGGTGAGGACGCAAAACCTGAATCTACAGTATTTGCAAAATTGTTTTTTAACTTTCTGGTGACTTTTTTAACTGTCCCCCATGAACGTCTACATGTCCATGTCTTTTTACCTCTATTTTCTCCCCTTACTCTGTTTTATGTTCCCCTTTTTTATCTCCTTATGTATGTATTATTTTATTCTTGTTTTAGTTGTTGTGTCACTCGGCTGAAGAGCGGCGGATTGTGCTGCTGACAGCACAATAAAGAAAAAAAAATCCCTTGCTCTGTTTGCGAGTGGAACAGGAAAGGGAAACACTAGTAGTGATACAGGGTACCCTCTGCCACGCACCATATGGTGGCTTGTGGAATGTCTCTGTAGATGTAGATGTAGACTGTTCCGTAGGATTTTCCTGCCATTTTTACAGTTGCCTCGGTGATTCTCCTATGTGACCTTGATCAATTCGCCGTGGATCCCAGGGGGAGCTGGAGTGTCGTAAACAAGGAGCACAAGCGTGTAACCAGACACCAGATGTCCTTACCTCACCACTGGAATGTACTAACATCAGCGCGCTTTGGGTAGGAACCCGGTAGTTGTTAAGGCTAATGGTCGACTTCGGTTGACTAGGAGAATTTTAGGAAAGTATGGTGCATCTGCAAACGAGACCGCATACAGAACACTACTACTACCCATTCTTGTGTCTGGTCGAGTGTTTCGAACTCTCAGCAGGGAGGATTAAAGGAAGACATCGAAGCAATTCAGAGGTTTGTTACCGGTAGTTTCGGTCAGCACACGAGTATTACGGAGATGGTTCGCGAACACAAATGGGAACGGTTGCAAGAAAAACGATGTTTTTTGGCGAAACACTATTGAGAAAATTAGAGAGCACGCATGAATGGAAATGAAATGACTACTAGTAGTAGAAGGTACTCTAAACCACGCACCATACAATGTTTTGCGCAATATTCGTGTAGATTTAGATGTAGAATGTGGTAACATCGAATAAAATTTTGAAATTCTAACCATAAAAACAGTCCTGAAACCCTACTAATATAGTTTGTGTTCACTGTCACACAAGAAACCTTAATGAGTGACTGTGCCCTTCACAAATAATGATGTGCTGTAATACCAGTACATGTACAACAGGGACTATGAAAGCAGAAGATTTAGTGGCTGCCTGATATCTTACACACACATACACACACAAAAACAGATGACCAGCTTCCTGGAGAACACAGTAAAATAGCAAGCATTGTGGTCTTTGGTTGTCAGTAGCATTGTCATTGCCAGTAACGTTCTGTGAGAAGTAAACGACGGAGTCGGGTGTTGGTTAAGCTGCTGAGTAGTCTGAAACTAACTAGTAGCACATAGAGATTCAAATGCAGCAGATGTTGGATTTTGGAAGTATGGTTTTGCAAAGGATACCTTTTACAGTACGTAATATCATGGTAGAGTATTTTTGTATTAGTTATTTTTGTAAAGATGATTGCAGCTGTTAATAAATCGGAGTTTCAATACAGTTTTTGAATGCTAGTCTCTTCTGCATCACTCAGTAAACGCAATATCCTCCATCGTCTTTCACGGAGGTTTCCATTTTCTACATGTGAGTCGGCGCATTGCACTGAGCAGATCACAGTTATACAGAAGAGCTTAACGTGCTTGAAATAGTTGTGTGTCTTTACATTGCACTGCGCAAGGCTTTCTCTTCTTTTGGTGGTTTGCTGCTGTTCTGTATTTTTATTTTCATCACTTTATGTCAGTACCGAGCTTCCGATTCCACAGGTATCTCATGAAAAATTTTTACAGCCACTTTTGCATTACAGTCAGTACACAGTTGAATAATTCAGCTCCACATTTCAAAATTATTATCAGGTTTAATTTAGATAAAGTTCGGCCAAGATCTTATTTCTTACACAGATAGTCTTATGCATACAGAGCAGTGTCACATTTGCATGTATATCATTAAATATTTAGAATTTTATTGAGTAGTTTGCACTTCAGACCGGGACCGCGCTGCTGCTACGGTTGCAGGTTCGAATCCTGCCTCGGGCATGGATGTGTATGATGTCCTCAGGTTAGTGAGGTTTAAGTAGTTCTAAGTCTAGGGGACTGATGACCAAGTCCCATAGTGCTCAGAGCCATTTGAACCATTTGAGTAGTTTCATACATTAAACTGTAGTAGGCATTTCTATATGAGCATTTTGGACATTTATTCTTTCAAGATTCGTTGTGTAATTTTATGTAGAATTTTTTGTTCTGTTAGTTCCGTGTACTGAAACAGAAAGTCAAGTACTGTGTCGTCACGCACTGTACCGATGTACACTGCAGTGAAATACGGAATTTCACAGCACATATTCTGTAGGATACAGTTTCTAAAAGTTAATTCAAATACAGTTGTACAGTTTCAGACAGTTTTGGGGACACTTTATTAGATAGAGTTTATGTAATCAGAACATTTACATTGCTCTCGTTCACACTCAATACAGACACACACGAATACTAGGAAACTACGAGGGTCACTTCAAAAGAAATGCACACTTTTTTTTGTAAAAATACAGTTTTCATTCTGCATGTGTCAAAGTTTTACAGTGTGTAGAAGACACATCCTCCCCGCTTGTTTTCAGTCTTAGTTCAACCTGTTTCCGTGAGTGGCGTCGTCACAGCATGTCTTCAAGATGGCTGCTACACTTAACGTAGGTCAGAAGCAACGTGCTGTCATAGAATTCCTGTGCTGTGAAAACGAGACAGTGGAAACACCCACAAGAGGTTGAAAAAGGTGTATGGAGATGCTGCTGTCGATCGCAGTACAGTTAGTCGGGGGGCAAGCGGGTTACGTGATGAAAGCGGGCACGGCAATATTGAGGATTGTCCTCGCAGCGGCAGGCCTCATACTGCACACCACTCCAGACAATGTGCAGAGAGTTAACGAACTGGTGACTGCTGACAGACGCATCACAGTGAACGAACTGTCACGCTACGTTGGGATAGGGGAAGGAAGTGTCTGCAGAATACTGAAAGTGTTGGCGTTAAAAAAGGTTTGTGCCAGGTGGGTTCTCAGGATGTTGACAGTGGCTCACAAAGAAACAATAAAAACGGTATGCAGCGAACTTTTGGAACAGTACGAGAATGGTGGAGATGAATTTCTTGGAAGAATTGTGACAGGTGATGCAACATGGCTCCATCATTTTTCACCAGAGACGAAGAGGCAATCAATGGAGTGGCATCAAGCAAATTCACCCAAGAAAAAAAATATTCGAATCCTTCTCCTGGAAAAGTTACGGCTACGGTGTTTTTCGATTCCGAAGGACTCTTGCTTGCGGACATCATGCCAAGTGGAACCACCACAAATTCTGATGCATATGTGACGACACTGAAGAAACTTGAAGCTCAACTGAGTCGTGTTTGAACACATCGGCAAAAACAGGATCTTTTGCTGTTGCACGACAGTGCATGGCCACACGTCGGTCAAATAACCATAAAAGGGATCACAAAACTCGGATGGACAACACTGAAACACCCGCCTTACATTCCTGACCTGGCTCCATGTGAGTATCATCTCTTTGGTAAACTGAAATACTCTCTTCGTGGAACAAGGTTTGAAGATGATGACTCCCTTGTGCACGCTGCCAAACATTGGCTCCAACAGGTTGGTCCAGAATTTTACCGTGCTGGAATACAGATGCTGGTTCCAAGATGGCGTAAGGCAGTTGATAAGGATGGAAATTATGTGGAGAAATGAAAATATTATTCCTAAGGGATGTATCTACACTGTAAAAATATCAAGCGTGTAGAATAAAAGATGGAATTAAAAAAAATAGTGTGCATTTCTTTTCGAGTGACGCTCGTAGTTCAGTTTAGTTAACAACAACAACGAATAATACTTGCTAATAATGCTCTTTCTTCCGGGAATGCCTCGTCACTGGGTGGGTGTATGTGATACAGGAAGACTCGGACGGTATATCTGTTTGTTACGATGCATGATGTCTGGAAAAGCCTAAGCTGACGTATATTGAGAGGAGAAACGTTCCTTTAATGAGATGCATTATAAACGTTGTGTTTCTTGGCTCATTCGCATCTGTTATGTGTCTAGCTATAAAGCTACGTTACGACGAGGGGCTTAAATGTGATGTGTGGTCAGTGTACGAAAGCGGAATGCCCAACTACAGCTTACAGTCAGAGGTATGTGAAAGTGGTGTAGAGTCTGCGTAAAGGAAACCGCCTATAGAATAATTTTACAACCTATTATAGGGTACTGCTCCAATGTTAGCTATCTCTACCATACCATATTTTACGAAAACATCGAAGTAATCAGTGAATGAGTTGCGAGATGTGTTACGGTCGGTTGCTCCACCACAAGAATAACACAGAAATGCTAAATGAACTTAGATGGGAATTCTTGCTGGAAAGAAGGTGACCTTACAGAAAATCATGTTTTCCTCTTTCGTTAAATCTGTAAGTTTTCCAAGCGATCTCTCTAGAGCTCCTGCCATCATAATACACCGAACCGTAATATGCCAGAGAGAAAGCCGAAATACTAAAGTTCTTTCTCCAAAACAGTTTTACTGGGCTGGTTCGTACTCCCATTTCCTCAATTTGAACGTCAAAATGACAGGTAGAGAAGTCAATGACAGCTGGATACGAATTCAACTGTTTTCGTTCAACAAGGAAAAGGCCACTGGACCTGATGGGATATCAGTATGATTTTATTAGTTTGGTGCATGAGTTCATTGCAGTTTTGTTTTGTTCGCTGGTATTCCGTTCATTTTCTCGATTTAAAAATTGATATTAGTGACTCTCCACGTTCAGGAAGACATTAGGTGTTAATGAAGATAGTTCAGATGCATTAATCCACAATGATCCACATGAATGTAGTCGAGAAATCGTAAATGTGATGAACTGTTATCATTCCGCCATCGAGCGACATTTGCATGCATTGGAGGCGGTGCAAAAATTGAGTGTGCGGGTACCGCACGCTTTGAGCCAAAATCACAAAAGTCAGCGGGTGTCGATATGTGCGTGTCTGCTTTTCCGTCATCAACTTGCTCATGAACAACACTTCCCATTCCTATGCCAAATCGATACTGGTGCCTTTGTGCCAACATATGGTAAATAAAGAAATGGTTGAGCCCTAGCAAAGCAAGAACTCCCCGTACGAAGACCTGTACTCATCCACGAAAAGTAAAGTTAAGCATCTGGTGGGACAGCGACGGTGTGGTATACTACGAATTGCTTACCCGAGGTGTAACAATCACTGCTAACATTATTATCAACAAAAGCCGAGACGGCTTGCAGACTCAATCAAAGAATAACGATCAGGAAGACGGCGTGAAATGATACTTCACGATAAAGCCCTCCCGCATTCTGCCAGACTGACAAAAAAAAAAAAAAAAAAAATGGTTCAAATGGCTCTGAGCACTATGGGACTTAACTTCTAAGGTCATCAGTCCCCTAGAACTTAGAACTACTGAAACCTAACTAACCTAAGGACATCACACACATCCATGCCCGAGGCAGGATTCGAACCTGCGACCGTAGCGGCCGCGCGGTTCCAGACGGTAGCGCCTTTAACCGCTTGGCCACCACGGCCGGCACTGACAAAAAGCTCTATACAAGAGCTGGCTTGGGAAGTCAGTCCACATCCACCTTATTCTCCTGATCTTGCGCTCTCAGATTTTCACCTTTTCCGCTCTCTATCGAACATCCCTCAAGGAGCTTCCTTTACGGATGCAAATTCCGTCCGAACATGACTCGAAGAGTTCTTAGCCTCAAAACATTGTGATTTTCACAGTCGGGGAATCGACAAATTACCCAGCGTCATCAGACTATTACAAAAAATGAAGGAGATTTTATTATTGATGCCTGAAGTCTGTGTCCTGTGTGTATGCTAAGTAAAACTATGGAAAAAGTGCTACAAACGTATGCAGCAGCCCAAAGTATATAGAGTATAGTAAGAACTTTTTCCTGTTCTAGCAGTGGTGGTGTAATAGCCTTGTCAGTGAAGATCGAAAACCCCTCGAACGTGAAACGTAACTTGTATATTCACAAATTTTTGTAATGTGGTACCATGTAGTGCGATTAACTACACACCTAACAAGCGTTACCAGTGGTGCGTGAGAGCTTGGGTGGGGACACGTGCGAAGACCACTCGTGTACGCTGTTGTTGAAAATCTCGAAAAATGCAGGCTTAAGCGAAAACCCATATCCGTACAAAATTGAACTACATAAAATGTCCTACAAAAAGGGTTCTGCTAATTTATTCTCCTGGACGAATGGTTTATGCGAAGAAAGCAAAAGAATATTGAGAGTCGAGTGGACCAATATGACGTAGTTTCCCGACTTAACAGACCAAAAGTGTGTTATTTTTGCTATGGCCGGAAATGAATGGCTACTATGGTGAGTGATGGAACTGAGTTGTAAGTAGGGTATCTATGGGGGGTACAAGAAAAAAAGTTCCATGGTTCTCCTTCTCAGCAAGGTCAATGTCATTGGTCTCCAGACTAAGACAGTTGTCCTTCAAAGATGCAAATCAGAAACGCTAGACATTTGTCCTCCTTCAAGGCCTTAAGTCAAATGTCCTCCTGAAATAATGGGTCCATTGTTTTCTACAAGCCAGCTGGTAGGCATTATCACTCTTATTAATGATCTGTTATAATGTATTGTCTGGTTAGTGTAAATAATGATATGTCACCTTTTCACCGTAATAACCATCATTATCGATGACCTATCACCACCATTTAATACCTCATTATATTTATAGCTCAAAAATGATGATTCTCCCCCAGCTGTCCAATCATCTAACTGACTCGCCACTTGCAATTTGTACGTCAAAGTGAGGGCGCCATACCGACTCCTCATTCGAGTTATGCCTATCTACACACCTGACGTATGCCTCAACCCCAAATGCAATTTCGCTTTTTTTTTGTGATGATCGTTTATTGAGGTACTGTCTATTGTTCTTGTTAGTACGCACCAATTAAACAAACATCGAATAAACCTGTAAATCATTTTTGAGCCGTGCACTGCTCGTGTTCATGCTATTGATGGTTTGTAATCTTCTATTACGGTACTGCCGCCTCGTTTTCTTGTTCCATTTATTGGCGTCACGAACCTCCTCCCGTACTTGCTCATGAGCGGCAGCAGCAGCGCGTATCGATAAGTGCAATGTCGTACCATCTCTGGAGCGATCGATAGCATCTCCGGGTCGTCGAGTGTCGGGCGGTCAGCTGGAGACGGACCAGCAGTGCAGTCGGCACGCGGCAGCAGTGGAGTCGGGGACGGAGCGCCGGTGAGGCGCGGACAGCCAGTGCTCGCCGACTGGTGGAGACACACATGAACTGTCCGACGGAGGGAGATTGGAGTGGGACGACTGTTGGTTGGTCGTTCGGCTGGTCATCTCATCGGCCGACGTATACTTGGTCCTTTCACCGTATCCGTGCCTTGGCAGTCGGTCGGTCTGCGTGGAGGAGCAACGAAGTTTTCGTCGCGCGTTATCTGGCCGGGGCCGGTGGCGGTGTGCACGCCTGGTTGGAGTGTGAGGTGCTGCTTGCGAGTGCTACGAAGTTCGTCGCCCACCGATTTTGAACTTGAAAGTTGAGTCCTCACTTAACCTACTACCGAACCTCAACTGTTTACATTTCTTCGTTTGATCCTGCTTGTCGCTATTGGGACATTCTCGCGAGCAGCAACGTGTGTGTATTCAAATTGGCGAAGATTCCAGCCGTCTTCCTGTGGAGTTTAACTTAATTTATTCCCTCTTATTGAAGTTGACCAGCGGTATCTTCTGCCTGGGTCAACAGAAACATCCGATCTCACGCGTCGGCTTTGACCCGTGACGTAAGGGTGTTGCGGTGTGTGACGTCTTTACAGCGCGGAGTTTGGCTTGTGAGTGTGGCGTGTTTGTAGATGTTGCCTCGTTGACGTTACCTTAGTAGGAGTTTTAGGGCCTGTAATATATAGTTTACCTTTTTACTGGGAAATACGGAAGCGTCCGATCTAACCCGTCGGCTTTGACCCATGACATCACAAATATAGCGGAAACGACAATTCCAATATGGCGGATATAGAAACGTTGCATACGTATCACAAAGACGAAAACACATAGAAAAAGAACACACACAAAGGTTTCACAAGAACAATCTGCTAACATTGATAGCAAACAAAGATAATAATAAACAAGTGGTACTCAAGGCCAGGCAGGGGGCGCTGCGCCCCCCCCCCCTGACCCCCCCCCCCCGCCAAAAAAAAAACTCCCAACCTAACCTCGTATTCAGGGCTACGCTACAGATCAATGTGTAGGTCAATCAAAAGATAAAAAAAAGAAACAAATAAAAAAAAAAGAAAAAACAATATTGATTCATTAGACATAACGAGTAGCGACAAAACATATAGACCATAAAGATTGAAATGACGTCACACACCACAACACCCTTACGTCACGGGTCAAAGGCGACGCGTGAGATCGGATGTTTCTGTTGACCCTTTTACTGTACTTTTTGTTTTAACGTCTATGAGGCTTTTATCAGTTTGCCATTAGATTGTTCAATCTTTATGGTCTATATGTTTTGTCGCTACTCATTATGTCTAATGAATCAATATTGTTTTTTTCTTTTTTTTTATTTATTGATCTGTAGCGTAGCCCTGAATACGAGGTTAGGTTGGGAGTTTCTTTTGGCGGGGGGGGGGGGGGGGTCAGGGGGGGGGGGGCGCCCCCCCCCCCTTCCTGGCCTTCAGTACCACTTGTTTATTATTATCTTTGTTTGCTATCAATCTTAGCAGATTGTTCTTGTGAAACCTTTGTGTGTGTTGTTTTTCTATGTGTTTTCGTCTTTGTGATACGTATGCAACGTTTTTATATCCGCCATATTGGAATTGTCGTTTATGGTCGTTTCCGCCATATTTGTGACGTCATGGGTGAAAGCCGACGGGTTGGATCGGACGCTTCCGTATTTCCTTCTGCCTTGTGGCCACTGAAGTTCCGGTTACCTGCCCTGGCCGTTGACGTAATTTTCCGCAGTGTATTTTCCTCCTCGTGTTGTTGCTGTCCACTGCGGCGTGTAGTTCGACAGCTGAGGTGTTGTTGGTCGTTGTGGGCGACAATATTCTGTGTGTTGTGTGTTGAAATCTTGTGGTTGTTTTGCTGGTTGCGTGGAGCGGAACTGATTTGGTTGACTGGTCGGTCGGCTGTCTGTCGGTTGGGTTGCCTTCAGATTAAGAAGTCGTTGGACAGGGTGCCTGTTACACCTAAATGGGCATTAGTGTTACAATCTCAGGCCGACCCTTGGAAACTTCTGAGCGCCGTTTCTTGTGTGTTATAGTAATTTCACTGTTCGGGTTTTAGTTATTTGGTTGATGCGTGGCCTTCAGCCGGGTATTAATACCTCTTAAATTAATGTTCTTGTCTTGCCCTTAAGGAAGGAGTTTGTTATGCTTTTGTATTGGGCGTTCAGCCAAATTTTGCATGAAATGTTTTAAGATAAGGCCTTCTGCCTATAGATAAACTATTCTTATTGTTTAATATGCGGCCTCCAGCCAAGTTCCATTAAAATTAAATTGCTAAGGCCTTCAGCCTGTTTAAATTTAAGATTTAGAAAATATTCTTGGGTGAAGCCTAGAGAAGAACGTTGTATTTCAGTTTCTTGCTTAGGCCTGAAACGTCCCCTTAGAACAATTTTAGAATTACTGTGCTGATAAACCTCTTACATTATTTGCTTTTCAAACAGCTCAGCAAAACTGAACGTACTCAAACATTCACTAAAGTGAGACACAATATTTTTAGCGCAACGCAATCTGACTTTCAAAAATCCCTACAAAAGAATGGCCCTGACTAACATTAACCTATACCTTTCACAAATCACTTACCTCACCAAAAATCTCCGTTACTCGAACTACTGCAATACAGCGAGCGCCACTACTGCCAGCTAAATAAAAGATTCAAACTACTGAAGGCACTAACTACTGATAGGCATAGTTAGCAAATGAAACATTTTAATAGAGAACAAACATTGTATTCACCTTAATAGTCATAATATATATAGCAGTTCATAACATCCATTCTTACAAATTTCAAAACTCCGCCATTTCTCTCCCCACATCCACCACTGCTGGCGGCTCACCTCCAACTGCGCAACGCTACGCGCTGTTAACATCCAGCTGCCCAACACTACAATGGCAGACAACAATGCAAACTAGCCACAGACTGCACACAGCACAGCCAGTGATTTTCATACAGAGCGGTACGTAACGTTGCCAATAAGAAAACATAAACAGCCTACTTACATAGATAGCCAGTGATTTTCATACAGAGCGCTACGTAACGTTGCCAATAAGAAAACATAAACAGCCTTGAATTTTGAGTGTGGCCTTCAGCCGATCTAAAGTTGTTCAAAGGAGGACGATTAAAGTTTTGAGTGTTTTGCACTCTTTTTGTAATATTGTGTGTTGATGAATAAAGTTTGAATGTTGAGTGCGACTGCCGGCCGCTGTGGCCGAGCGGTTCTAAGCGCTTCAGTCTGCAACCTCGCTGCTGATACGGTCGTAGGTTCGATTCCTGCCTTGGGCATGGATGTGTGTTACGTCCTTTAGGTTAGTTAGGTTTTTGAGTGCAACTGACAGCAACTTATTTTGGCCCCTTTCCATAGCCTAATCCGCTCTGTCCTGCGAGCCCGGGCATTTCAATTTTATTCATAGCAGCAAACAAAGCAATGGTTTCTGTCACATCAGAGACGCGTTGAGCAGTAATTAGCTGCCCTGACTGAAGCTACCAATAGAAAATCTCTTACGAAACACCTGCTAGAATGCACGTGATGGCTGCCATGAGGGATATGCTGCGCCCGTGATCGTTACAATTCTGGTAGCTTTAATAGTAGGTGTCCGGATACTTTCGATCGGAATATAGGATGCACATCGCTAAAAGTCTGGCAAGTTCACTCCAATAATTAGTTTCGCCTTTTTTCAAGAGCAGTAAGAAATCTGCTAGTCTCCCTAACTGCGGGAAAGCTTATCTGGATGGAAGCTGTAACATCTCGTGGTATTAGCTCGTAATTCCGGTCGCAGAAGGCGACGGGAGCTCGGGTGCGGCTCAAGTCACATCATAGACAGCCGAGTCAGTAGATGGGGGCGCGCTGAAGTGGCTTCCGGTTGAAGCACTGTCCGAGGACTTCCGTGGCGGTCCTGGCGGGCAGCGCAGACAAAAGGCTTATCCTGCTGATGAGCGTCTCCTGGCCCCTAAGAGCTATCTGCTCCAGTGGAAAACTTTAACAGTCTGTGGTGCATCAGCTTACTCTGTCACAAAGTGTATTTACTAAGATGGTATCTGTTCTTTCGTACATGTCCGAAAGAACAGACACCATCGGTGACCATGCAGCTCGTTAGAATGAAATTAAATGAGCACCCTTAGCTGCTTACAGGCGTTGACATACGTCAACGGCGATAGATGAAAATGTGTGCCCCGACCGGGACTCGAACCCGGTATCTCCTGCTTACATGGCAGACGCTCTATCCATCTGAACCACCGAGGACATAGAGAATAGCACGACTGCAGGGATTTATCTCTGCCACGCCTCCCGCGAAACCCACATTCTCAACGTATTGTCCCGCACTACATTCGTAGTGCCCCCGCCCATTATACTCATTACTCGCGGCGCGTTGCCGATTCCCGTAAGAGTTCGGGCACTGTTTGTGCATTCGCACAGAAGAAGATGGTCAAGTAGCCGGTGAGCCTTAACTACATACACTCCTGGAAATTGAAATAAGAACACCGTGAATTCATTGTCCCAGGAAGGGGAAACTTTATTGACACATTCCTGGGGTCAGATACATCACATGATCACACTGACAGGACCACAGGCACATAGACACAGGCAACAGAGCATGCACAATGTCGGCACTAGTACAGTGTATATCCACCTTTCGCAGCAATGCAGGCTGCTATTCTCCCATGGAGACGATCGTAGAGATGCTGGATGTAGTTCTGTGGAACGGCTTGCCATGCCATTTCCACCTGGCGCCTCAGTTGGACCAGCGTTCGTGCTGGACGTGCAGACCGCGTGAGACGACGCTTCATCCAGTCCCAAACATGCTCAATGGGGGACAGATCCGGAGATCTTGCTGGCCAGGGTAGTCGACTTCACCTTCTAGAGCACGTTGGGTGGCACGGGATACATGCGGACGTGCATTGTCCTGTTGGAACAGCAAGTTCCCTTGCCGGTCTAGGAATGGTAGAACGATGGGTTCGATGACGGTTTGGATGTACCGTGTACTATTCAGTGGCCCCTCGACGATCACCAGTGGTGTACGGCCAGTGTAGGAGATCGCTCCCCACACCATGATGCAGGGTGTTGGCCCTGTGTGCCTCGGTCGTATGCAGTCCTGATTGTGGCGCTCACCTGCACGGCGCCAAACACGCATACACCATCACTGGCACCAAGGCAGAAGCGACTCTCATCGCTGAAGACGACACGTCTCCATTCGTCCCTCCATTCACGCCTGTCGCGACACCACTGGAGGCGGGCTGCACGATGTTGGGGCGTGAGCGGAAGACGGCCTAACGGTGTGCGGGACCGTAGCCCAGCTTCATGGAGACGGTTGCGAATGGTTCTCGCCGATACCCCAGGAGCAACAGTGTCCCTAATTTGCTGGGAAGTGGCGGTGCGGTCCCCTACGGCACTGCGTAGGATCCTACGGTCTTGGCGAGCATCCGTGCGTCGCTGCGGTCCGGTCCCAGGTCGACGGGCACGTGCACCTTCCGCCGACCACTGGCGACAACATCGATGTACTGTGGAGACCTCACGCCCCACGTGTTGAGCAATTCGGCGGTACGTCCACCCGGCCTCCCGCATGCCCACTATACGCCCTCGCTCAAAGTCCGTCAACTGCACATACGGGTCACGTCCACGCTGTTGCGGCATGCTACCAGTGTTAAAGACTGCGATGGAGCTCCGTATGCCACGGCAAACTGGCTGACACTGACGGCGGCGGTGCACAAATGCTGCGCAGCTAGCGCCATTCGACGGCCAACACCGCGGTTCCTGGTGTGTCCGCTGTGCCGTGCGTGTGATCATTGCTTGTACAGCCCTCTCGCAGTGACCGGAGCAAGTATGGTGGGTCTGACACACCGGTGTCAATGTGTTCTTTTTTCCATTTCCAGGAGTGTATATACTATGAAGGATCTGTTCTTTTGGACATGTCCGAAAGAACAGATACCATCGGTGACCATGCAGCTCGTTAGAATGAAATTACAATGAAATGAACACACTTTGCTGCTTACAGGCTTTGACATACGTCAAACGCGGGAGGCGTGGCAGAGATAAATCCCTGCAGTCGTGTTATGCTCTATGTCCTCGGTGGCTCAGATGGATAGAGCGTCTGCCATGTAAGCAGGAGATCCCGGGTTCGAGTCCCAGTCGGGCACACATTTTCATCTGTCACTGTTGACGTATGTCAACGCCTGTAAGCAGCTGAGGGTGTTCATTTCATTGTAACTACAGACAAAGTGTGTTTGGTATTGGCCGGTGAGGACGCTTGTCATCATAATAAAAACTTCACACAATTCCTATACTGCAGTGAACCATAGTGGTTGGCTGACGGGAGAAAATCATTTATTTTGGCTATGGACGCATGGCTGTATCAAGTTCAAATCTGCTGACTAAGCAGATTCTCACGTACCTTCCTTAACAAAATGGCCAAAGGGCCCTGGTTTATTGCGGTGCAACTGGCTCTTCAACATCTGGTCATACCAGATAAAGACATCCGAGAACGTACCGTTAGCAAGAACAAATTGAAACTTAAAACTGTCCCAACAAAAGGCAAAGTTTAAAACATGCAAGATATGGATTGAAGAAAGGAAGAAAGACCACAGGGAATGAATGCGTAAAATACTAGGCTCAAGATATAGCTCAAGCAAAGAAGTATTTGAAACTGTGTGCCCTGTACATGCTCAAAACGAAAGAAGCAGTCCCGTGGGTAAAATATGATGTCTGTAGTAATACTCCAGGCCACTCAGCATGCAGTAAAGATAAACATCCAAGAAAGTAAATGCATTTTACATATACGAATATACTATTCTTGCACTACTTAATTATCATTGTGAGGAAAGAACCACAATCGCAATACGTGTTACATAGCTTTGTCTTGCTTCATTCTCATTTTCTAAAGTTGGGTTTGCTATGCGATGACTGAAACACATTTCTTCGCCTCTTTCCTCATTTATTAACATCAGTTGTTAGTAGCACAACTTCTGCCGACAAATGACAAAAACGACAAACATCTTCGGACAAGTGCGACAGTACCTGTCAGATAGTATGTTCAACAGAGACTCATGGGCATAACATGTTTACCGGTCAAAAGCTAAACACAGACTCGCGGAATTGGCGCAATATCCATATTTATATCCCGCATATCCCATGATGATTTTCTCATTACAGAAAGTTTTCAGTTTCAATAACTTTTTTATTAGCCATCAAACCTGACGACAGTATACTTTTTTAGAGACCTGTTGATAACGGTTTTAAGAATATAGTATTGGTTATTCAGATCTTATTCATTTTAACAATACTTTGTTGCAGAATGAGAAAATTTTTATTTTCAGCAACTTCTTAAATTAATTACTTTTGCAAAAGAGACTTGTTCTTTCAAATTTCAGTTGAAGTAAGTCAAGAATAATACAAGTAAATTTTGTGACGGTTATTTTATGCCTCAAGTAAATCGTAAAGAGAGGATATTTTTATCTATGACCACTGTGGAGGGAACAAGTGAACTACTAGTAGGGGAATGCATCTCTGCTAATGTGCGTATAAACTGTTATACAATGTATGAATCACAATGACATCTGGCATCAAGATGTACGATTAACGACAGAAAGGCTACAATAACAACACTAAAAATAATGCTTAAGCGACATTTCTGTGTAATGAAAAACGCGAGAAATATTGTCAGTTCTTCTGCCTTTGTACTGTAATCATGTACGACTCATGAGCCAAGCCTAGGTATTTATTTAATGTTGACTGTGTTTAATACTGAGCTAAACCTTTGTCAGGGACTGTGGCACAGAGCCTGTAGTATTTCATGTAAGAATATATAAATAATTTTGTTCCAGAATTTGTGCTTTGAAGGTTAATAGATTTGAACCTGGTAGAAGTGAAGTTCTTGAGTGATAATACTGCACTCTGATCATTCAAGTTTTATTAGTTGAACGCTATTATTTGGACCTGAAATTGATTACGTGAATTATTGGTGAACCTTTTTATTCCTTGAAAACTGTGTAGTCTCTAAGACTACAAACAAATTGCTAGCTTGGTCGCAGTGACGAAAACTATTCTACAACTCGCAGTTTCATATGTTGTTAGTTACAAAAGCTTATCTGAACATTGCGTTCACACTGAAAATACATGTTACGCAAATTTTGCTGTAGCCCACACTTGGCTCAGACGCTATAATTCTTGTGTGGCCACGACTGGGAAGCTGTTACTTTGATCCAGCAATGTAAGAACACCTTTTCACATGTACTGCCCGATAAGTTGACCACTACACTGCCGACCTCTTCTGCCAGGACTTTTCTGGTTATTTGTAAGAAAGGTAGTGGAAGTAGGAGGAAGATGTTTGCGTATATCTCCCGACAGGCGGACCGCCACACTGTATAAAAATTTTAGGTAATACATGCTTTGTTGGTATCGTAATTTCTCGGTATTTCTGTGAATGAAACGCTTTTAGTTAAACTTACTACACTGTTACGGCCAGGGAACTGGTAAGTAAATACTGAATAATAAAATTCAATATAAACCATCTTTCATAAAAGTTCGGTAATTTATGGAACATATTGATCACAAGTTATATATTTAATATACATATAGTATAAAATAGTGTTATTGGGATGGTTTGTTCTCCCTTCGTTTTTGTTATTTTGTTTATTTTAAAATAAATTATACAACGGAAACTTTTGTTACTATGTGTTAAACATAACTATTAAACTTGAATATAGCGCAAATGAAAAAGTTTCCTTAGTTACGAGATGTACTGAATGAAATAATTTCTTATACGTGATCACATGTATTGCATACTTTGTATGTATGTTAACAACGAGAGCTTTTACAAACATTGGCATGGACTACTACATCAACGGAGCATTACCTCTACTACACCTGTCCCCCCATCGCCACAGACACATTCACAGTTAAACGTAGGTGACTCAGTCAGAGAACGTCCTCCTATCTTCCAACGACGCAGTTGCTCTGAGGGTAATGGGAAATCTCAAACCAATAATATACTTATCAAAGTCTACCAAAATTTTATTTCAGTATTTTTACGCCTGTGGGATGTGTTGATTAAAATTTCAACCTAATGTGATTGTATTTTCAGTGCAGAAAAAAGCTATTCTGTCAGATGATGAATGGTGTGGGTACTCTATCGCTTCTGAGTGAGACTCACGTTAGTTTGCGTGTTCAGGTGGCGGCCACCACAAAAGCAAGACCCAGTTCGCCCATTCACATGTATAGCTTATCGGCATCTTCCAGATTTTGACGAAGTTCGAATGGTTTCGATGGATGAGATGGGAGTATCAAATTGACAGGCTGCACAGCAGTCGGTTGTAGTAGAGTTACAGCAGAACTATTTGGGACAAGATTATCACTGAAGTATAGCGCGGCGAGAAAGCAGGCATTGCTTCTTCCACGGGAAGATTGTAGGTTTGCTCTACCAGCTCCGCCGAACAGTTGGCATTCGGGAAGGGGTTACAGGCAGAGTGTCAGCACGAACGGTCGGGACCAGATGACTGAAAGTTGAGTTGAGACCTCAGGTTAACATGAGATGTTTGCCGCAGAAACCATACCACACAAAACATCGACGTGCATGGTGTAGGGCCAGAGACAACTGGAACATTCAGCGACAACTGTGAACTGAGAGTTTCGCTTCTATTTATGGCAGTCAGATCGAAGCCATCCTGTCCATAGACGACCTGCTGAAAGGTCAGGAGTTCACAGGAAGCATCGATTTTCGGAATCCGTACCTCTTCAACTTCGAGATCCGTAATGTGGGGAGCTGTTTGACATGACAAAAAGTCTGATGTGCTAGGTGTTGAGGGGAGAATGACTCTTTGCCGGCATAAGGTGAGAATGGTAAGCTGTGTTGTCATATCCTACATGGCGAGCGTAGGAAATGGCATATTCCAGTTGGGAAATGCAAAAACCCGCATTTCAGTTAATGTAGCAACACCTTGACCTACCTCCCTGGTCCCCATATTTATCATCCGTAGAATATCGCTGGGCTGTGATGGGATGACATGTACTTTCATAACCGACTCCAGTCAGCGATCTCCATTTGCTGACGCAGCATGTGGTTCAGGCTTGGCAAGAAATTCCTCAAGAGCCATTTTCCCACGCTACAACAAATCAAACGACGTATTCGCACCATGGGGGTCATATCTTGTAACGACGTAGATCATGGACATCAGATTCGAATGGAACGAACGTATAATCGTTACAGTGTGGAATCGCTGTAACAGATATGTGCAGCATGATACGTATGAACAGACCACGCGAAGAACCGCGCTGTGCTTTGCGGAGATCTTGTTCCTCGGTGCCTATTTGAGTCAGGAACATGTGACAAAAAGTTTTTGTTTTACATAGGAACATCGGTCATTTGTATAGCCATTCGAACATACGCCTTACTGTAGCTATGTTACAGTACATTAAGCAAAGTATGAACGGCAATCCGGAGCTGTCGCAGATGCAAATCGTGTGAGTAGATTAATTCCTTTTACTAAAGATTTCAATTGGGCTGAAATTAAAGATTAGCTAATGGCACTATATGTGTGTGCACTGTTCGGATGTTATGTGCGAAACCAGTCACACTCGTTCGGATTTTCAGTCAAAAAACTCACCTTTAAATAACTCCGGACTGGAAAGAGACTGATTCGTTCAAATTTGGTTCACTAGCGTATCGGACCTAGGTCTAAGTGGGTTGGTTCTACATGCAAAAAGCACTTTCTCCAGGGAAGTTTTTGAACCGCGCCTCTTCTATAGTTGCTTTGTCGAAGGTAAGTAAATTAATAAAGTCAAAACAAAAATGTTTCCACTTTTTTTCTTGTCGACGTACGATTGTTTGAAGTCTTGCTAAATACAGCACCTAAAATTCGTCCGTACGTGAATTCAGCGGTCTAAAGTGAATGAAATTTAAAATGCATTCTTGCGACAAAACTGATAACTCATTCTTTTTTTAAAAAAATCTAGATTGATTCGGATTTTACGTGCAATCAAATGGAAAGAAATAGCAAACTTTTTTGTCAGTCTTTTTACGAGCGCCACTTCTGTGTTTCAGACTTCTGCAAATCGGGCCAAAATAGTTTTGTGAAAGCTTTATTCGTTACTACAGTGTAAGCAACTTAGTTCGAAAGACACAATTTTTTTTCGGATCAGTTGTCGTCGGAATCAACAAAAATCTTCATCGGTTGCCAACGTCAATACTATAACAGGGTGAAAGCTGGAAACGAGAATGAAAAATGCGTTTATCATAGGCGAACAGATGATAGAGATGTAAAAGAAGGGAACTAGCTTTTCGACTTATCTGGCAGCTTCGGAGACATTTAAATCCGAAGGTCTTGATACAACCGCACTTTTTTACGAGTTAACTTTGTATCCTAACGCAGTGAGCTTTCTTAGCAGCGAGGTGTTGGCGCGCATGTACCTTGCAATTCATGCAACCTAAACTTTGATCTCTAAAGATTCGTTGTGTCAGATTGCACGACATGACAAATGCCATGTCAAATAGCATGATCTCGTTTTCGCGTTATACGATATGACGTCATGCGTTACTTTACTTGACACCATGCCTTACAGTACATAACACGAGTACTAATTCTAACTAGTTAAAAAAGCACGAATATGTGAAGATGTTTTGGTTTAGGTGTCTTTGAAGCTGCCAGATATCTCTTGCATGATAGTACTTTTCAATCTGGTCACTTAATATCCGTTGTTTGAAGAACATTTCCGCAGTTGTGATGAACACCCTCCCGGTGCTTCATGGTGTAACACTGTGCATCGTCAGCGTGTGTGCGACTGCTACACACCGCACGTCCGCGATAATTAGGACGGAGACGAACTCTTGGGAGGGGAGCGGCGCGGTGCGGTGCCGTGGAGCCGTGTTGCGGCCCAGTCTCTGCTGCTTAAGAAGCGCCACTTTGCGGAGAGAATCTCTTCGCCCGGGGCGGATCAATTTACCGGCGACTATTAAATTAGCATTGGAAATTGCGCAAGAATTGCGATAACCTCGTTATGCTAAAGCACAAGCCAAGCCAAAGAAAGCTGCGCCAGTTGTTCTGTGGATCTGTGTAACTGGGCGGCAGCCTCGAAACGACTGGCGGAAGAAAGAAAAGCCTATGCGCAATTTAAACTTACTTTCTCCATTTAAATGCACAGTTTCTCACAGAGGTGGTTACCGGAATTATTGTTCCAGTTGGCCACCACACCATTGCTTAGAAACTGAACATCTCTTTAATTAATGAAGATAGAAATATAGTACAATGTTTGAGGCGTACGATACCTCAGGGTCAAATTAAAGGTGATAAATGTTGAAAATGGCCTCTTTCTCCTGTATACGCAATGCAGTGACTTACAAAGAAAACGACAACTTTATTGTTTCTAATGGAATAGCATCAATATTTGGCGCAATTTGCTCTTTAAGATCATCCAGTCTTTGTGGTCTTGTAGTGTGAACTGTGTTATTGAGAGTACCCCACCGATAGAAATCTAGAGAGTTAAATCAGCTGAAAACTCCGTACTCCCTCTTCATCTTATATATCTGGCAGGAAATCCACGATTGAGAAATGCCCTCACATCAATGTGAACGTGAGGTGGACACTCATCTTGTTGAAAGTAATAATCTTCATTTACGAAAAGTTGTAAAGACGAGGAATTATGACCCACTACATTTAGTAAGGTCAGATTAACCCCCTAGAAGACAAACCACTCCAGACTGACACTCCTGGTAGGTTAACACGCCTTTCCTCAGTTAGGTATGGACTCTCCCTAGACCAGTACAGGCAATTATGGCGGTTATTTGTTCCATTTAGTTAAAAAATCGCTTCATTCGACCTAAGAATTAGATCTTGAAAACGTTGCTCTTACTGACATCTGTTAAAGAAACACAAAATTCCCAGTCTCACGAGAACATTGCCTCACAGATTTCTTCAGGGATTGTGTGTATGCCTGGATCACTGCATTAACACTTTCATTGTCTATTTGAGAGGTGGCATGAGCCCCCTCTCATATTTCTATCTTACGATATTCCTCTCTAATTGCATGTGGTGAAAAGTTGCTATTCCTTCACACGCGGACTTCCTACGCAGCGTCTCTCGTCACCCGTGTGGTCTGGTGACTGGCGGGCTTTGCTGATATTGAAAGGGTAAGCCGACGGATGTGAGGGAGTCGAGTGAATGCTTTCCAGACGCCGACATTGTAGAAGAGCGGCGGAGACACGCTCGCAGGGGCCTGAAGTAGCGGCTGGGCTAGATGTTCCGTTACTTCGCAGAAACTTAGCGAAAACACTTTCTGGCGGGCTACCAGCGAGGCGTGGGAATGACTTGTGTACCCAGGCAGTTGTGGCGGGCAAATTCCCGCGCTTTCTGCAAAATCGTAACTGTGATTGGCTTGCTCAGAGCATAGCTCCGTGACGTAGCAAAAGCAGCACAGAAATTGGCGCCAAGAATCTCCATTGGTGGAATGGTAGTGCTCTGGCAATAGAGTGGAATTTTCCGCCGGTTTTCGAGTTGCTGATTGGAGCGGTTAACCACGGCCACTGTCGTGGGGGCGGGAATGTTCTGTGTTCGGTTTGTACGGGTGCTCTTGTGGGGAGCCGTCTCTCGCTTTTCGGTCGGAGTAGGTTACAAGACTGAGCTCTCGCTGCGCTGGACAGCCTGCCTTCCGTTGGCTGTCTAATATACTTTTATTTGATTGCAACTGTTTAGCGAAGTTGCTGAAGTTTCGACTTCAATGTAACTTTCCGAGTACAGTTGGCAATTGAGCGTTCTGCGTACAAGCGGCCTATGTTGTCTGTCTTGGGCAGTTTTGGCTAATGTTGACTGTATCGGAGCTACTGTGTGACTTCACTGGTGAAAATCAATCACTGTACCATCAGTGATTAAGTAGCGAGCCTTCTTCGTCTCCCTCAGAGGCGCATTTGTATTGATAGGAAGTCTTTAGTCTGGAAAACCAGACCAGGACAATTTGTTTCGGGCTATACTCACGACATTATCATCACCACGACGGGGCATCAAAGCAACCAGCCATCGCTTCCAGTACACCAGATCATGTCCTTGTAGCTAAGAAGACAGCTTGGTAATGTACGTCCGCAGCACCGGCAAAGTAGGCATTTTTGCTAGGCGATAATCAGAGCTCAGCAGAGGGCGCCTGTTCGTCTTTTCTAACTTTGTCCTGTCTTGGATGTTCATTGTCTGAGTTCTCACTACTGTAGCAGCAATTAATGTAGCGTTGGCTGCGTGTTTCTCTTAAGATTTGAGTTGCAAGGAATTGGCTCCACATACCACTTCGTCATAAATGTCACAATCAAGTTTAGGGACAACTTCACCTTCACAGCATTTATTTGAGTATCCAATTTGAGCCAATTTAATGTACTGTAAATGTTTGATATGTTTTGTTTATTATTTCGAGTTTAGTAATAATAAATCGAATTGTTTCCAGAATGAGATTTTCACTCTGCAGCGTAGTGTGCGCTGATATGAATCTTCCTGGCAGAGTATGTGCCCGACTGAGACTCGAACTCGGGACCATTGCCTTTCGCGGGCAAGTGCTCTACCATATGAGCTACCGAAGCACGACTCACGCCCGGTCTCATAGCTTTACTTCTGCCAGTATCTCGTCTCCTACCTTCCAACTTTACAGAAGCTCTCCTGCGAACCTTGCAGAACTAGCACTCCTGAAAGAAAGGATACTGCGGAGACATGGCTTAGCCACAGCCTGGGGGATGTTTCCAGAATGAGATTTTCACTCTGCAGCGGAGTGTGCGCTGATATGAAACTTCCTGGCGGATTAAAACTGTGTTCCCGACCGAGACTCGAACTCGGGACCTTTGCATTTCGCGGGCAAGTGCTCTACCATCTGAGCTACCGAAGCACGACTCACGCCCGGTCTCACAGCTTTACTTCTGCCAGTATCTTGTCTCCTACCTTCCAAACTTTAGAGAAGCTCTCCTGCGAACCTTGCAGAACTAGCTGTGGTGTCACCGCCAGACACCACACTTGCTAGGTGGTAGCCTTTAAATCGGCCGCGGTCCGTTAGTATACGCCACTATCAGTGATTGCAGACCGAGCGCCGCCACACGGCAGGTCTAAAGAGACTTGCTAGCACTCGCCCCAGTTGTACAGCCGACTTTGCTAGCGATGGTTCACTGACAAAATACGCTCTCATTTGCCGAGACGATAGTTAGCATAGCCTAGCAAGGCGCCATTACCAGTTACTATTGATGCTGTAAAACATGTACCGTCAAGAGCGATGTTCACCATTTATGGATTAAAGTTAAGTATTCCAGCAGCTAGTATAATTTCCTTGACCTGTTCCAGACCTCACGCCAGCCTGCGTGAGCTAAAACGCGTGCCTTTCGGCTTCCTCTCATAGTAGGTTGGCTGTCTTGCCAATCCACAACACTAGCACTCCTGAAAGAAAGGATACTGCGGAGACATGGCTTAGCCACAGCCTGGGAGATGTTTCCAGAATGAGATTTTCACTCTGCAGCGGAGTGAGACCGGGCGTGAGTCGTGCTTCGGTAGCTCAGATGGTCAGTCTGCTTCCGGCTGCGGTGGGGCGAGGACGTCCGCTGCGCCCCGCCGTGCGCGACCGTGAGCGCTTGCTTGTGTTTACCTTCTCGCGGCGCGAGTTGTATTTGTTCCAAGTTCAGTGCGGCTATGGCACACACATGGCGCCACGATACGATCAAAATTACTTTCCAACCAGATCATGCGCGTCCTCGAGCCTATGAAATAGAACAGTTCATACGCGACGATCTACGTTTAGATCCGGCGACTGTCGTCGGAATACATTTTTCGATAACGGCGAGCGTCGTTTATGTTAAAATGACCAGTGCAGAGGTCTGCGCGACAGTGGTTTCTAAATACTCGAACTCTCTCAGATTTAAACATTCTGACGCGCATATCGGTGCAGTGACGGTGGATCATGCAGGCATGGGCCTAAGGACTGTAAGGGTTTTTGAGCTCCCCTTCGAGGTCCCAGAGGAAGTTGTCAAGGACGCCTTCCGACCATATGGCAATGTTATCAGCCACGTTGCAGAAAAGTGGCAAACTTTCTCGACATTGGTGTGCGCCAAATTACACTTGAGCTCAAGAAACATGTGCCGTCCTATTTGAACATCGGTGGCTGTCGTGCAATCATCATGTACGACGGTCAACCGCGTACCTGTTCCGGATGTGGGCAGGAAGGCCATGTTCGATCGAGCTGCTTACAACGTAGAATTACGCAGATACCAGTGGGAGACTCCGTTTCCCCGACGGGGACGACAATCCTGCCCCTCACGTACGCTCAGACGACGATGCGCACCATAGTTGAGGACGAAACGGGCGATCAGACACATCCATCGACGCCAGAAGTACCAAGGGAGGAAGAGGAAGGACCCTCGGTGCCAACCCATATGTCGCCCCCTCCACAGCAACAACAGCAGCAACAGTCCCACGGACTCCAGACGCAACATAACATTCAGAACGCGATGGACGTGTACGCGAACATTGAACATTGTCCCGACTGCGGCTTTCCTAGCGGAAGGTGATACGACGCTGGATTGCCTCCCACATTCGGATACGGATGTCCACGTTCGAAAGCAACGTTCGCCTCGACGACGCAAGCGACGTCGGCGGACCCCTTCTGACGATTGCCTCCTACACACGGCCGGTCAAGAAGGTGACATCTCATCAGACGGCATGGATGCTGCGCCTGCTGAGGATCTAAGTGGTGTAGACGGTTCACTTGCCCATACGAGTGCCCAGTTACTTCTTGCACCACAAACGCGGCAGGTCGCGTCGATGGATGGCGCTCCGTCTACCTCTACCAAAGACGACGTACGTGAGAGAGATTTAGGTGCCGGTCAGCTACACAGCATCGTGTTGCGCACACTGTGATCGGACGATGTTGAAGAACTTCCTGAAGAGGGCACGGGTGACAGGGGCGGGGGCGGCATTGAGGATGCCACTCCTAGCGTGAAAGACTCATAATTTGTAACGGGTTTGGTGGGTCCGGCATCTCTTGCGGTTAGCTTTGATTGCCATGGCGTCTATCTTAGGTGAAGAGGCTAGGCAGCACACCTTTCGCCTTGCCACAATCAATATCAACGCGATAAGGGCACCACACAAACTGACAATGCTACAACGCATGCTCGATGCGGCGGACATCGACGTGGCCCTCTTACAGGAAGTATGTGTCGCTACTTTCCCTGACTTCTACGGATATACCGCCCACATCTCCCACGCCTCTTCTACCGATTGTGGTGTGGCTGTTCTGCTACGGGACGGTTTGGCGGCTACGGACGTACTGTACTTACCGAGTGCAAGAGCCATGGCAGTAACTGTCAACGGTGTACGACTCATCAATGTATATGCCCCTGTAGGATCAGGGAGACGGAGAGATCGGGCCCGCTTTTTTTCGGAAGATATTACGCGTCTATTTATGGCCCGCATAGACGATATGGTGACCGGAGGAGATTTTAACTGTACGTTATCTCCGTCTGATCAGCAGCCACATCACGTCCCGTGAGCGGAATTGGAAATGCTAGTGCGTGACCTCCACCTGATTGACACGTGGCGCCACATCCATGGCCCAGCTTCTGGTTACACCCATTACACAAGCCATTCATCAAGTCGGTTGGACAGGATTTACAAGCACCCTTTCGACGGCGACGAGCGGAGCAGAGCTCTGGCCCACTGCATTCACCGACCACACAGCTTATATTTGCACCATTGCCCTCCAACATGCACGTGTGTGGCGCAGTAGGCCCCCCTGGAAACTGAACGTCGCCCATCTGGACGAGCCGGCATGTAAAGGTGCTGTCGAAGAGTCGTGGAACGCGTCCTTACAGCGTCGTGGTCGTTACCGATCGGCCCTCAGTTGGTGGATTGAATGTGCGAAGCCTGCTCTTAGGCGCACCTTCATGGCTTACGGCCGGGATGCAGCGGCATGGAGGAGGAGCACGGAAAACTTTTATTACACCGTCCTACGGGAATGTCTTGCTATGGAGCCCTCACCTGACAGGCAGATCATAGTCAATCGCGCGAAAGCGCAGCTCGTCTCCTTAGCACGCCATCATTTACAAGGCGCTGTTATACGGTCGCGTGCTCCAGACATGATACAATCAGAAAAGCCATCTATGCACCACGTGCTCCTAGTTTGATTGAAATTTGCCGGGAATTGATGTCCGCGGGTATAACATTGCCTGCACCATTCTTGGAAGGTCTGATTGTCCCCATCCATAAGCCGAAGGGACGGAATCATGTCCGCGATAATCGTCCCTTAACGTTATTGAACAGCGACTTCAAGATCGTTTCGAGGCTGCTATCAGAACGTATTCGCGGCAAACTGTTGCACGTCTTGTCCGGTGATCAGACGTCCTTGGGGGGACCCAACTACATCAGAACTGCGTTATGTCGTTACAGAGATCTCATCTCCCTTGCACGGGTGAGACGTTTGCCGGCAGCCCTCGCGTCTATCGACTTTAGCCAGGCTTTTGACCGTGTGGGCCACACTTTCCTCACGGCCGTTCTACTTCTCCTTTCTCACAGTGTTGACACGCCTACTACATGGTGTAACTTCTCGGGTTCTTGTTAATGGAAGACTGACGGCACCCATGCCGATTCGCCGATCAGTACGACAGGGATGTCCATTATCAACATTGTTATTTGCATTGGCCTTAGAACCTTTGTTGTGTGGTCTCCGAGACAGGCTCACTGGGATACAGTTCGGCGGCTCCATCTACCGTCGCATCGCATATGCGGATGATTTGATGATCGTCATACGTGGAGCTGACGACATGGCCGCGGCTTTTGACTGGATTGCAACCTACGGTACAGCTTCTGGTAGCCAAATCAACGTTGACAATTCCGTCGCCTTGAGCATCGGAATTGGGCTACCGCAGGAACACATTGCCCCCTTACGCTTCAGTGATACTGTACGATGCTTGGGCTTAGATTTCATGAACGACGTGCGACGCGCGACGACGCTCAATTATCGACGCCTTCTTAACCAAATTAGGGCTGGAATGGCAAATCAGCGCTTGCGATCCCTCAACATCGTTCAGCGGGCGTATTATGCCAATGTATACCTTGCGTCCCGCATGTCGCCCAAACGCTACCCATTCCGAAGCCCTTGGCTCGTAGCATTATGGCAGCGCTGGGATACTTTGTCACCGCTGGTATGTTACTGAAGATCAGATACGTATCTCTTACCCTCCCCAAGGAAAAAGGTGGTCTCGGCCTAGTTAACGTCCGTGATAGGGCCATTGCCCTCTATGTTAGCTCACATTTATGTCTGCTGCGCCGTTGTCCTACGAGCCTCACGAGTCTGCTTCTGACGGCGCTACGACCTGCTTCACTAAGAGCGCCGGTGCCACTACAGGGTATCCCAGCGCCCCTCTTTTATATAGGACGTTTCTATTTAGAACAAAGTTATTGCAGTGTCGCGCTCACGACACCACAAATGGCCACAACTCGACGCCTCTATCATGACATGCTGCAACGCCGCCACCTAAATGTGGTCGAACTAAAATATCCTGACGTACGGTGGCGCGTGGTGTGGAAGACTGTACACGATGCCATGCTTGATTCCAATGTTGTTTCCCAATGGTGCATAGTCGTTAATGGGAAGCTGGTGACGCAAGAACGTCTCTACAATATCCACATGGCAGAATCTCCCAATTGTGTGGGTTGTAATAACAGTAGATTCTGACGAGCACCGCCTCAGCTGTGGAGAGGCGGAACCGGTTTGGCACCTAGTGCGGCAGATGCTGGCTTATCTCTTGCGAGTTAGGCCGGAGCATATATCTGCATGCACGTTATTGTTTCCGGATGTGACATTTTACCTCAAGACTCGAACCAACTCTGTCACCTGGATACGTGGACATGCAGTCCATTACCTCTGTCGTGACGGACACAAGAATTTCCTTGACTTCTGGCTCTATTTGCAAGAAAGACATCATGCTATTTCCGGGCATACCAGATATCGACAGTGCTTCGCAAACTACCTATGGAGTGCCTTTCACAGCCCGCCGTGCAGCTGGAATGTTTCAGGCAGTGGCAGATGAGGTCAGAACGAACTGCAAACGAGCATATATTGAACAATCTTTATCAGTGGGCGCAGTCGCTGGGAAGCCTCACTACGACGTGGTAGCTTTCTTTTCATGTTATTTATGTTTGATATCTTCGATGGCGTCTTCATTCTGTTTTAGTTTTCCAGGCTTGATTAACTATGACTGTTCGCACATTGATATCTATATAAATAAAAAAAAAGATTAAAAAAATGGGCAGCAGACCTGCGTTCGAATCCAGGTAAATACACAAGAACAAAAAAAGAACAAAATGAACAACACATAAAATATAATAAAGTATTATACCCTTTCCTGACTCCTGTCATTCTTTTTATACAAAGTTCAGAGGCATATTTAATTTTTGTTCGTTGGCGGAACCTGAAGTGGTGGCGAACGGCCGTCCTAGTTAGCTTTAGGATGAAAGTGGCGGTGGCACTAGCTTTGTTTTTGTTTTTAGGCTAGATAGGTTTTTGGGGGTAGTATGGGTGATAGGGGCCAACGCCTGAAGTGGAAGAGGTAATTTTCTTTCTTTATATATATAAAAAAACGAAAAAATGAGATTTTTTTAAAAAAAGAGTGTTAGGTAAAAAAACGGGGTAGCGTCTTAAAAAAAAAAAAAGAAAAATATGGTAGAGCACTTGCCCGCGAAATGCAAAGATCCCGAGTTCGAGTCTCGGTCGGGCACACAGTTTTAATCTGCCAGGAAGTTTCATATCAGCGCACACTCCGCTTCAGAGTGAAAATCTGATTCTGGAAACATCCCCCAGGCTGTGGCTAAGCCATGTCTCCGCAGGCCATGTCTTTCAGGAGTGCTAGTTCTGCAAGGTTCGCAGGAGAGCTTCTGTAAAGTTTGGAAGGTAGGAGACGAGATACTGACAGAAGTAAAGCTCTGAGACCGGGCGTGAGTCGTGCTTCGGTAGCTCAGATGGTAGAACACTTGCCCGCGAAAGGCAAAGGTCCCGAGTTCGAGTCTCGGTCGAGCACACAGTTTTAATCTGCCAGGAAGTTTCATATCAGCGCACACTGCGCTGCAGAGTGAAAATCTCATTCTGGAAACATCCCCCAGGCTGTGGCTAAGCCATGTCTCCGCAGTATCCTTTCTTTCAGGAGTGCTAGTTCCGCAAGGTTCGCGTTTCTTCTTAATCCATGTGCAACAGCAAAAGTAGGAGTTAGAAAAGGGGAGGCTTAGAGCATAATTTCCATATGAAAATTCGAGAAGAATTTAGTGTTAAATACACTGCTAGCCCCGGCGCCTCGCATATTGACTCTGTCCTTTTTCCGCAACGTCCCTTCTTCATATCCTTCTTCATATCTGCCAATGTCAAATCATACACTTTGTAAATGAAGTAAAGTATTTTACAGTAATTGAAGATTATAGTGCTACTGGAAAAAGCATTTGAGCCGTCGCAGCATTCAGTAATTAGATGTCACAGTTTACATTACGAATTACGAAGTTGACCTGATGCGCGGAAACAGGCGATTATTTGATGTTCAAAAAGTGCATGATCATTGGCTTTCGGGCCAATGGTGGAAGCATATTACAAACGGCTACGTTCGCTCACAATTTGTCTGCCACCGCGATTAGTGTACACTGGCAAGCCAGAAGTATTATAACCACTGCCTACTGCGACGTTACATGCCGCACGGTGGTGTTGCGGGTACGTGACGTAGTGACACTGGGTATATAATCGGAGCAGACAGGGACGAGGGATCATCCTAGCGAAGATATGAGATGACATTGGGGAAATCCAGCCGGCCGCTGTGACCGAGTGGTTCCAGGCGCTTCAGTCTGGACCCGCGCTGCTGCAACAGTGAAACTACCGCTAGACGCCAACTGGTCGGATCATCGACGGCTATTCACGGAACGTGGGGTTCGAAACTTTGTCTATAAACTAGGATCTGTGGCATCTCTGCGGAAAGAGCATAATGCTGATGCACGCACAAGTCTCTCGGAGCACACTGTTTATCTACATCTACATAGATACTCCGAAAGCCACCGCACGGAGCGTAGCTGAGGGTACCCTGTACCAGTACTGATCATTTGCTTCCTGTCCCACTCGCAAATAGAAGCCTCAGTATGAACCCTAATTTCTCTTACTTATTTTCTTGATCCTTGCGCGAAATGTATGATGACGACAGCAGAATATCTCGGCAGTCAGCTTCAAATGCCGGTTCTCTAAATATTCTCAATAGCGTTCCCGAAAAGAACGTCGACTTCCTCCAGGGATTCCCATTTGAACTCTCGACGCATCTCCGTAACACGTACGTGTTTTTCGAAACTAACGGTAATAAATCTAACAGCTTGTCACCGAATTGCTTCGTGCTTTGATGTCTTCCTTAAATCCGACCTGGAACGAATCAGAAACACTCGTGCAGTACTCAAAAACAGATCCCACAAGTGTCCCATACACGGTCCCCTTAAGAAGTGATCCACTCTTTCCTAAAATTCACCCAGTAAAAAGATGTCCACTATTCGCCTTCCCTACAGCAGTTCTGACTGGGTCGTTCCACGTGATATCGCTTTGCAACGTTAGGTCCAGATATTTAAACGAATTGACTGTGTCAAGCAGGCCACTACTATTAGAGTATCCGAACTTTACAGGTTTATTTTTCCTACTCATACACACTGACCTACATTCTTCCACATTTAGGGCTAGCTGCCATTCACCACACCAACTTGAAATTTTGTCAAGTCGTGTTGTATCTTCCTACTGTCACTCAACTTAGACACCTTACCGCACACCACAGCATCATAAGCAGACAAACGCAAATTTGTATCCACTCTGTCTGTCAAATCATACATACGCTGAAGCGCCAAAGAAACTGCTATAGACATGCGAATTCAATAGAGAGATCTGTAAACAAGCAGAATACGGCGCTGCGGTTGGCAACGCCTATATAAGACAAGTGCCGGGCGCAGTTGATAGATCGGTTACTGCTGCTACAATGGCAGGTTATCAAGATGTAAGTGAGTTTGAACGTGGTGTTATAGTTGCCGCACGAGCTATGGGACACAGCATCTCCGAGGTAGCGATGAAGTGAGGACGTTCCCGTACGACAATTCCAGGAGTGTATCACGAATCCGGTAAAACATCAAGTCTCCGACATCGCTGCAGCCTGCAAAATATCCTGCGAGAATGGGACCAACGACGACTGAAGAGAGTAATTCAACTTGACAGAAGAGCCACCCTTCCACAAATTGGTGCACATTTGAATGCTGCGCCATCACCAAAGTGTCAGCGTGAGAAACCATTCAATGAAACATCATCGATATGGGCTTTCGGAGACGAAGGCCCACTCGTGTATCCTTGATGACTGCACGACAAAAAAGCTTTACTCCTCGCCTGGGCCCGTCATCACCGACATTGGGAACTTGTTGCCTGGTCGGACGAGTCTTGCTTCAAATTGTATCAAGCGGGTGGACATGTGCGGGTATAGAGAAAACATCATGAATCCATGTGCCCTGCATGTCAGTAGGGGATTGTTAAAGCTGGTAGAGGCTCTGTAATGATGCGTGGCGTGTGCAGTTGGAGTGCCGGCTGGTGTGGCCGTGCGGTTCTAGGCGCTTCAGTCTGGAACCGCGTGACCGCTACGGTCGCGGGTTCGAATCCTGCCTTGGGCATGGATGTGTGTGATGTCCTTAGGTTAGTTAGGTTTAAGTAGCTCTAGGTTCTAGGGGACTGATGACCTCAGATGTTAAGTCCCATTGTGCTCAGAGCCATTTGAACCATTTCCAGTTGGAGTGATATAGGACCCCTGACACGTCTAGATACGACTCTGACAGGTGACAAATACGTACGCACCCTGCTGATCACTTGCAACCATTCTTATCCACTGTGCATTCAGACGGAGTTGGGCGATTCCAGCAGAACATGCGACACCCCACATGTTCAGAATTGCTTCAGAGTGGCTCCAGGAATACTTTTCTGAGTTTAAACACTTCCACTGGCCACCAAAGTCCCCAGACATTAACATTATTGAGCTTATCTGGGGTGCCTTACAACGTGCTGTTAAGAAGAGATCTCCACCCCCTCGTACTATTACGGATTTAAGGACAGCCCTGCAGGATTCATAGTGTCAGTTCCCTCCACCACTACTTCAGACATTAGTTGAATCCATCCCACGCCGTACTGCGGCACTTCTGCTTCCTCCCGGGGGCCCTACAGGCTATTAGGCAGGTGTACCAGTTTCTTTGGCTTTTCAGTGTATGTATATATTGTAACCTTCCCGCAAAAATTAAAAATGAAAATGAGCCAGTATGTTAACTCCCCAGAAAATTAACGTTAAGAATGAAGATTGGTGACAAACCCACACAATAATATTAATTAGATAATGAACCATGAACTGAATGTAACATCTCAACAGCAATAATCGAACCTGACAAATTTTATAAGGGCAGCTGCGCTGACCTACGGCCCTGTGAAATAATTAAACCTGATAAATTCATACTTCAGTAAAACTCCATCTGCTCTTATTTTTGGCACAGCTTCGTGCAATGCTGGCGTATATTTAATTCTGATTCTTGGAGGAAATGCATAGGAAATATTATTTGAATTGAAATGAATCTTTTTGTTTAAAACAGTTACTTTATAAGAAAATTATTATTGGGGCAATTCTTGAACAAATTAATTACAATTAACAGATGTTATTGGCTGAGAGCAATGCTGCTTCATTACCTTCAATAACAATATACCTCGTCCTGAATCGTGACCAGTGATGGAGGGAGAGCACGCCGCCGACCCATGTCGACGCCCGCTCAGTACAACCGTCCACTCGCTACAACTACTGCCGACAGAGTGCAACTCGCAACTGCTCTTGCCGGCTCGCAACACGCCACTACTGTCGTCTCGCGCGCGTTACTACTATACTGACTACTACTGTCGTCTCGCGCAGTCAAGCGCAGACTAGCAACGATAAATAACTCTCTGGTCAGAGATTCTGTCATGCCTCACCATCGCTGGTAATGAATACATATGGAACGTACACGTTTCAATATATAGAGAACAATTGCGGTCCTACTACACTCCCCTGGGCAGTCTGACGATACCGTTCTCTGTGATAAACTCTCGAGCCTCGCACATATCTGTGGACTTATTGCACATGCTTGACATCACATACTGATCTGATGCGGCAGCCTGCACTGAGGCATCATGTCAAAAGCCTTCCGGAAATCTACAGAACATTGAATCTGCCCGTTGCCCTTCATCCATACTTCGCAGTCTAGCTTGCGAAAAAAGGGGAGGATGAATTTCGCACAATCGATGCTTTCTAAAACCATACTGATTCGTTGGCATAAGCTTCTCTGTCTCAAGAAAGTTTACTATATTCGAACTGAGAATATGTTCAAGAATTCTGCAGCAAACCGAAGTTAGGGATATTGATCTGTAATTTTGCGGGTCAGTTCTTTTACCCTTGTAATATACTGGAGTCACCTGCGCTTTTTTCCAGTCGCTCGGGACTTTGTGCTGGGCGAGTGATTCGCGATAAATGATGGTAAGGAGCCAGTGCCATAGAGTACTCCCTGTAAAACCGAATTCGGATTCAGTCCGGACTTGGTGACTTCTTTTGCGTTCAAATCTTTTAGTTGTTTCTCTGTGTCAGGGATGCTTCTAATTATGTCGTTCGCACGGTAGTCTGTCCGCTGGTATTTTTATACCATTCCCGTATGTGAACAGTTTCTTGATCGTGAAATTTATATCTTTGGCTTTCGTTTTGCTATACCTGCCACACCAGACTGCTCAACAAGGGACTGAATGGAAGCCTCAGAACCGCTTAGCGAATTTACTTAAGACCAGAATTTTCTCGGGCCCTCTGCGAGATCTTTTGCTGAGGTGTCACGGTGCACTTGTGAGTGCACAAGTGGTGGTTCACAGACTTGCTATACAGTCCGCAAGACCCTTCGATGGTGATTGTGCACCTGCATAGTCGCAACAGATGGCTGCTGGCCATCTCTACAAGGACTACAGTGGGTCTGCATCTTTGATGGCCCACCAATACCATTATTTCTACAAGGACATCAGTGGGTCTGCACCTCTGGTGGCCCACCAATACCATAATCTCTACCAGGACTACAGTGGGTCCGCTCTGTGATGACCTACCTACCAATATTCTTTTACTTCGACTGACTCTGCTGTGGGCCATTACATGTCTGCATGTCAAGAGTCAGCACTGTCTTTCCATTGGAAGGACAACACTACTTCTTCAAGACTGTATGGAAATCCACTACTTCCGTGTGCATTTTCTTTTACTGTTCAGACTTTGAGAAAAAAGCTGTAATTACAACTGTGCTGAATGATCAGGACTGTCTTTATGGACTGTGAGAAAATTTTAGCTTTTGACCAACAGTATATCAATAAGTGTGTGCATTTGATTTCTTTGTTATTGTAATTATGAATTTTTTTTCAAATCTGTATTGGCCACTGCCCAAAACAATATGTAAAATTTTTTCTGGGGAGCATGGGGGCTATGTAAGTAGGCTGTCTAGGTTTTTATGCTGGTAACACCACATAGCGCTCTGTATGAAAATCACTGATTGTGCTGTTTGCAGTCTGTGGCTGGTTTGCATTGTTGGAATTTGCTACTGTAGTGTTGGGCAATTTGATGTGAACAGCACGTAGCGCTGCGCAGTTGGAGGTGAGCCGCCAGCGGTGGTGGATGTGGGGAGAGAGATGGCGGAGTTTTGAGAGCGGATGATCTGGACGTGTGTCCATCAGAGAGAGTAAATTTATAAGACTGGATGTCATGAACTGATATATATATATATATGTGTGTATATATATATACATATATATCATTTGCTAACTATGCCTATCAGTAGTTAGTGCCTTCAGTAGTTTGAATCTTTTATTTAGCCTGCATTAGTGGCGCTCGCTGTATTGTAATAGTTCGAGTAACGAATATTTTTGAGAGGTAAGTGATTTGTGAAAGGTATAGGTTAATGTTAATCAGGGCCATTCTTTTGTAGGGATTATTGAACGTCAGATTGCGTTGCGCTAAAAATATTGTGTGTCAGTTTAGTGTTGGTCAGAATAGGTAAAGAGCGAAATGTCTGAGTACGTTCAGTTTTAGTCAGCAGTTTGAGAATCAAATAATGTAAGAGGTTTATCAGCACAGTCATTTATAATTTTTCTAAGGGGACGCTTCACAATCCGTTTTTCGTCGCACCGAGATGTTTTCATGAAATTACAGTCAACAAGAACTTACACTGTCAAGTCGAAACATTATGACCACCTGTGAGAAGGGAGAAGGTAAAGGCCAGAAAAAGGGCTGTGGTGAAGGACAGGAACCCAAGAGTAGCAAAAGCAAAACCATTCACAATTAAAAATTGTAGGCAGAAAGTATATTTAACAACTGCCAAGCTTAATGTGGTATAGCAATCTTAACTAGCTGCGTGTATTTATGATAATGAAATCTTAAGGAGAATTCTTATTTCAGGTCTCACTCAGCTTTAACAGACTTAGATATATTTAAAATAACTATATAAAGAAGGTAAAAACAGTGACCTCCTTAAAGAAGAAAAAATTTTCTTAAAAGCACTGTATCATAAACAGCTTTAACAAAATCCAGGAATAATGGTATTTTAAGTGACATTTTTGCTTGAGACATTTAGCAGTTGTTAAGGCAAACAACATCTTTAACTACTAGCAACTCCCTAAATTCGTGCCCAAAACTTGACGTTAACAAGTATTGACGTTAAGATTGGTGGTCGGTTGGTTTGGGGAAGGAGACCAGACAGCGTGGTCATCGGTCTCATCGGATTAGGGAAGGATTGGGAAGGAAGTCGGCCGTGCCCTTTCAGAGGAACCATCCCGGCATTTGCCTGGAGTGATTTAGGGAAATCACGGAAAACCTAAATCAGGATGGCCGGACGCGGGATTGAACCGTCGTCCTCCCGAATGCGAGTCCAGTCTAACCACTGCGCCACCCCGCTCGGTGACGTTAAGGAAAAGACTGAATAAATTTATAACATAAAGAATGCCAACATATACCAACATAAATAAGACCGTTAATCACTTCATTTCAGAAACAATTACTTCTCATGATACACAATAAGCTATAACCGTAAACAGTATTCAATAATTGAGGTGTAAACTAGCTCGCGTCCGCAGTAAAATACTGCACGTGCACCCTGGGTAGCGCTGAATGAGCTAGAGCGATTTTCGGTAGCCACACTATATCTTTGATCTCCTGGCTAACATACATGGATCCAAGAAGACCAAAGTAATCCGTATCTGCCAACTAAATACTGAGGGATTTAGCAGAACCAAGAGTGAATACATCTCCAAGTTCCTGCTAGAAGAAAAAATTGACACGTCCTTGATCCAGAAAACTCATATAGAAAACGACAACCAGCAACACTATAGGGGTAAAATCCATGGATAAGAGCTACTTGGCGCTACCTATCAACGATCATATGGTGTCGCGACCTATGTCCGGAACTACGTCCAACTAGTACAATCAAGCACAGATGGCGATATTCACCAATTAACTGTCAAAATAGCCGATATAACTGTTGTTAACATTTACAAGCCACAGCAAACACAATGGCCCTAAAGGATCCACTCCCAGATATATATGCTGGCGACTTTAATAGTCGTCATGCAACTTGGAAATATAGAACAACAGATGGAAACGGTGAACAACTTTTAAATTGGGCAGATTTCCATAATCTCAGCTTAGTTTTCAGTGCAAAAGGTAGGGGATCCTTCAGATCGGGAGTATGGAACACGGAAACGAACCCAGACCTATGCTTTGTTAGCCGGACCTTGTGGCAGAGCGGTTCTAGGCGCTTCAGTCTCGAGCCGTGGGGCCGCTACTGTCACAGGTTCGAACCCTGCCTCGGGCATGGGTGTGTATGGTGTCCTTAGGTTAGTTAGGTTTAAGTAGTTCTAAGTCCTAGGGGACTGATGACCTCAGATGTTAAGTCCCATAGTGCTCAGAGCCATTTCAATCATTTTTATGCTTTGTTACACAGGACACCCAACATCGTCCAGTCACTGTTTCAGGGATGGAATTGAACGACTTCCCACATACACAGCATCGCTTTATTATACTTGAGATTGCCATAACATTTCCAGTCACACATTCCACTCCCAGACCCAGATGGAACCTGAAGAAAGCAGATTGGGAGAAATTTGCAACACAGTTACATGGGATTGTCAGGTGGATATCTCCCAAAAGTTCTAATTACGACCGGTTTACATGAGCTTTCACCTCCACAGCACAGAGGTTTGTACCACGTAGCTTCTGTAGTGAATATGTCCCTGGTTGGAACGGCGAAACTAAGGAGCTGTACCAGGAGTTCCAGAACGGTGGAGACCCTTAGGTAGCAGACGAGCTTCTCCACCGACTTGACATGGAACTACGTAAGAAATGGGGAGAAACCACTAGCAATACAGATTTTAAAATATCGAGCAGGAAAGCTTGGAGCCTCTTGAGGAGACCACGTAGCACTAATAGCCCAACCCGAGAAATACCAGAGGTAACAGCCGACGAAACCGCCGCAGGAATTGTAACGCTCTCCAGGGCTCCTAGCATGAAACAGCACACTAAAAGTATCAAAAAACAGATAAAAACTCTTCGTCGATCGACAGGAGCTCATCCAGAATACTCGAGACATTTCACCTTAACAGAAATAAGCAGAGCATTAGATGACACAAAATCTGGCAAGGCCCATGGGTTTGATGGGATACACCCAGAATTTTTCAAAAACTGTGGCAAAGATACGGAGATGTGGCTGGCTAAATTTTACTCAAACGCCTTATCAACAGGATATCTCCCGCAATATCTAAAAAGAGCCAAAATTATCTCAGTATTAAAACCAAATAAACCGAAGAACCTGCCAGAGAGTTACCGACCTATTGCACTTCTTAGGGCATGCTACAAATTACTAGAAAGAATGTTTCTAAACAGATTAGGCCCTGTTATATTGGAAAGTGTCCCAGTGGAACAGGCAAGATTTAGACCACAGCGCAGCTGAGCTGACCAAGTATTAAGTCTCACAACGCACATAGAAGCGGGATTTGAACAACTAAAAACCACTGTTGTTTATGTTGACTTAACTGCGGCAACAGTTCGGAGAGAGGGCCTTCTTTACAAACTTCTGAGTAAAATACCATGCATCCAAATACAGTAGTTTCCTTAATAAATAACATGCTTTGTGACCGGCCTTTTCAAACAGTCGTAGGAGAAAGCAAGAGCAAAATAAGGAAACTGAATAATGGCCTAACCCCAAGGATCGCTGCTCGCACCTACTCTTTTCAGTCTGTATATCTCTGATCTGCCTCAAACAAGATCCAAGTAATACGGTTATGCTGATGACCTAGCACTACCTGCCTGCAGTAAAACCATTGAGGACGCCAGCAGTATACTCACAGAGGACCTGTACGTAGTGACCAAATACTTCGCCGACTGGAGACTTACTCCTAACATGAATAAAACTGAAGTGTCCAGTTTCCACTTCAACAATGGACAAGCAAATAAGCAGCCAGCAGCATATTTTAACAACCACCTCCTACGCTACAATCCATACCCGCAATACCTGGGCATCACACTGGATAGAACGCTGTCGTATAAAAGGCACTTGGAGAACACCGCAGTCAAAATTAGTGCTAGGAATAACATAATCCACAAATTATGCGGCACAGCCTGGGGTGCAAACGCATTCACACTTTGACATTCAGCTCTCGGACTGGTGTATTCCGCTGCTGAGCATGTACAGAGTGACGGTCACAGCTACCAGCCAGTGTCCCATGTACTTCACTTAGCAAACAAAGGCCATAATCTCAACCTGCTCGAAGCCCTGGAAATTAACAAACATCTTGCTCACAGTCCAGATCTCATCCTAAATGACCAGACACAGCTCAACACTTCCCCGCTCCTAAACTTCATATAATCATCTCTGTTGTTAATTACTTCTCGCACTCTCTCTGCCTATAATTCCTATTTTCCTGTATTCATTAAGTTGTTTTGTTTTGTTGAAGTTGTCTTTGTATCCCACATAGACTGTAGTTTCAATAGCTAAGGCTTTCTTTTAACTGGTACTTGTATTACTGTCCATGTTTAACACCCCCTTTGGTAGTCTCATCAAATACTGTTCATATTTTATTTGCTCATTTATTTAATGAAAACTGTTACACAGCCACTGCTTTGATTATAATGTTAATGTTAAATTGCAGTACCACCACACTCTCAAACTGTAGGTTTCCTCAAACACCTCCATTTTCCAGCATTTATATCTTTCTGTTTAAAAAAATGGTTCAAATGGCTCTGAGCACTATGGGACTTAACATCTTAGGGCATCAGTCCCCTATAGCTTAGAACTACTTAAACCTAACTAACCTAAGGACATCACACACATCCATGCCCGAGGCATGATTCGAACCTGCGACCGTAGCAGTCCCGCGGTTCCGGACTGCAGCGCCTAGAACAGCACGGCCATCGCGGCCGGCTATTTCTGTTTATCTTATTGATATTGCTTAAGTTCCTTGTGTATTCTGTAGTTACAGTGATAGTTGTCTCTTCTTTTAATTGGTTTGTGTATCACTCCCCATGTGTCATACCTCCTGATGTAGCCTTGTCTAGTACTAATTTTATTTTATTTTATTAGTTTTTATATTAATAGAAACAGTTATGTAGGCATGCTATTCCTATTTTGTGCTAAAGATTTTCCTGTCTACTCCACTGTTATTTATGTACTGTTCAATTTTTACTTTTTCATTGCAAACATGTTACTTACTGGATGTTTCTACTTCAGTCTAGATGTGTTACTTCTCTTCCAATGTTGTTTACAAACATTTAACTTTTTTGGTGATAATACTCAGTAAATGTCTGAAGATGGCCTTGTAAGCCGAAAACCGGTTAACTATAGAAGTAATATTGTAGAACGACAGCAAACTGGTGCTTTTCATTTATTATAATGTTGTTCTACCAAGAACCTACGGAAGATTTTGTTAACATGATAAAAAAAATATTTGCAAATCACAGACTACCTGTCCACGAAGACCTCCCTGGTATAGCTCTGAAAAGACTTAAATCCAGGTCTCCTCCACTCCTTACTGCAGAAAAACTACTATCAGAAAATTTCAATACGATGACAAATGGAGGGACTGCTGGGGGCCCACTGTGCCAGCCCTTGCCCTCCACACCATCGACCCTACTGAGATCATGCCAGGAATGGAACTGCCTCGCCACATACGGAAGACACTTTATAGAATAAGAACTTCGTATGGTGTCTGTCAGGATGCACTTTACAAATGGGGATTTGCAGAATCATCGTCCTGCGACTTTGGTGAACCTCGCCAGACTATCCGACACATTACAACCATCTGCCCACTAAGATCATATCCTGGAGACCCAGCCGATTTCTTCCAAGCTGCCGACACGGCGCTGGACTGGATCAATGGCATCGATATTACAATATAGTTCTAATTGTCAGATAGCATAATAAATTTTAAATATGTAAATAGTTCTTTGTATTTAAACTGTAAAATTATAAATATGTATATGTATATTGTACAGTAGAGTCCCGTTAATCCGAACTAATTGGGACCAGACCTTGTTCGGATTACCGATTTGTTCGGATTAGCCGGAATTACGGTGACGAGTTTCTAGAATGAATAAGTAGGTTCACCATGGTAACAAATGGGAACAAGTATGGGAGCAATGGCTCATTCTCACTCCCCCCCCCCCTTGTTGTTGTTCATTGTTGAGACCTTCGTAGTGTCTGAGGTCAGTGCACTGCCAGTGGGCTCGCAAAGCGCTTGGTTACGTTAGTTATCCATCGCTGGCATGAGTAACAGTTGTATGTATTCGTTCAGGTGTAGTGGTGTACGTATTTTCGTCATGAGTAAATGGAATCATACAACGTTAACTCTCAAAGAAAAACTGAATGCTTTGAAGTGGATAGACAATGGTGAGCATTTATCTAAACTGGCAACGGAACTGGGTGCTGGTAAAACAACCATTCGTGATTGGAAGAAGAACCGAGTGAAACTTGAACAGTCCTGTGCAACGTCTTCGGGAAAAACACTCGAAATTCGGCAGACTTTGAAACAGTCCCCAGTGCGATGAAGTGGATGAAGCTCTTTTCCTTTGGTTTGCGCAGGAAAGATAAAGGGAAACTCCTTTGCGTGGAGCACTGGTTCAGGAGAGGGCTGTTTACCTGAACAAGTTAATGAATGGTGATGAGTCTTTTAGTGCGAGCACGGGTTGATTGGACAGATTCAAAAAACGTCATGGAATCGGTCAGCTAACAATTACTGGAGACAAGCTTTATTCTGACCGTGATGCAGCGAAGGAGTACTTGGGTGAGTTTCGAAAAATGATAGGAGAGGGAAAGTATTCTCCCAGCAAATTTATAACACTGACGGAACTGGCCTTGATTTTAGAGCATTACCAACAAAAAGCCTGGCATCAGAAGCAGAAGACCATGCTCCTGGTTTTAAAATGTGCAAAGATCATGTGACTATATTAGCGTGCAGCAACGCTTCTGGTAAACACAAGCTGCCTTTAATGATGATCGGCAAATCGACTAGGCCCAGAGCTTTTAAAAACGGCAACATGAAGTCCCTGAACGTAAACTATGGCAACCAGGAGAAAAAGCATGGATGGATGGTAAGCTGTTCAAAGAATGGTTTCACGGCCAGTTTGTTCCCTCTGTTCGACGGTTTTCAAAGGAAAACCATTTGTCTCCCCGTGTATCCTTTCGATTGATAATGCTCCATCTCAACCCAGCACTGAGGAATTATGTGATGGAGAAATTGTGGAGAAGTTTCTTCCGCCGAGTGTTACATCATTTCTACAGCCGATGGACCAGGGCGCACTGCAAACATTAAAACTGATTTACAGAAAACAATTTATAAGAATGCTGATCCTAGATGATAGCATTCCTTTAGTGGACAAAATAAAAAAGACCAATGTGAAGGATATTGTTTATTGGACTGCTGAGGCATGGCAGAATATTTCACAAAATACTCTGAGAAAGTCGTGGAGAAAACTGTAGACATCTCTGTAATTTCAGGAAAACCTAGTTGAATATGAAGAGGAAAATCTACTAAAAATGTTACAGACAATCCCTGGATGTGAAGGAGCTAGTGAAGGAGACGCAGATGAGTGGATGGCAGCTGATGGGGCTGGTGTGAAGAACCTTACTGACGCTGATTTAGTTTCTCCTGCGACTGAGGACGAGGAAGAAGAGGACTGCTGTGACGGAGGTGACAATGAGCCTGAAAGCGACAAAGGAGAGCTGACGTCACACAGTGATGCAGCAGAAGCCCTTGACCTCGCGCTACATTATTTGGAGCTACAGCCCACGGCTACACCTGCTGATTTGATGTTTATGAGACGATGACACAACTATGCGGCATATATCAGACTGTCTTCATTACAACAAAAAACAATGACTAAGTTTTTGTCATTTAAAAAGTAGGGATAAGATTTCCGCTGTATTTTAGTAAGTTTGAGAGCTTTTCTTTCATTGTTATGCATTGTTTAAACCTAATGGTTTCTTGGCAAATTTTCTAATGCTGTACTATGTAAATTAAAGTAGTGTGTATGTACGGCAGTTTACCGCAAATTTTTCCATACTTAGACTATCATTTTTCATGTTCGGATTGACCGAACGTTCGGATTACCGGGGTTCAGATTAGCGGGACTCTGCTGTATTTTTGTTTTGTAACTGTACATCATCATCATATTAACACTGAGTTAGATATCTGTACTTGATTATACGTTATTATTTGATCCATGTAAGTCATACGCTAAATAAAATAAATAATTGGCTAGTAATAATTTACAGAGAATGAAACGTGATAAAATGAATTTCGTGTACTCGCACAGAATGGAGGAAAATACGGTTAATCACACAATTAGATGCAGTTCAATTGCCAAATGGCAAGCAAATTAAACGAGGCACTTTAGAATACAACTTTAAACATAATAACTTTAACACAACTGTTGTGTACATAACTTAGTTTATAGTCCAAGGCCAAGGCGCCAACCCGTTCTGTATTGTGGCAGCAATATCACAAATACAGTTATTGCATTGGTCAGTTTCCTTCGTCTGTCAACTAATAGGCCCAGACCATTTGCACCACAACAAGAAATTAAATTGCTTGTCCAACAAGACTGAGGGAAAGGTGACCAATTACTGAAACAGACTAAGTCTATAATGTTACCAAGGAGCAATAGTTGCCCGCACCGAGAGCTTATATTGCTTAAAGGATTGGTTGGCATATGAGCATTGACACAAGTTTAAACTCCGTTATCTAACAAGAATGAAACCTGAATGTGCAAAGTTTCTGCTAGTCTGCACTAATAAGGCTCAATGCAAGTGCCAAACGGCAAGTGAGCGTTTACTGCAGTGTGTCGTAACAGATTGGCCCATGTAATTCAGCTGACACGATACACCACACAAACTCACATGAAAGCGTGTGCTTGAGCCTACTACGCTTGTGACAGCTTCAATCAGGGTACACACTTTCCACCATTACGCTTTATTCTTGAGAAACATTGACAACCAGCTTGTGACCCACGTTGCCAACTGAAGAACACTGGTCACAGATTTGTCCGAAGCTCAGCAAGGCTCTCTGTTTTCAATCGCGGGATTTGGTCCCATCATGCAGCGTGCACATCGGTGTCAATAGACACGAGGCCACAACTTCGCAACTCAACGGACTACCTCAGCGAAAGACGGTCGTAGCCGACCACGGCAGCAGCAGCCGGCTTTCCAAGGACTGGTCTGCACACCCCGTGCGGTCACACATCACTCCTCCAAACTCTCCCTCGCGACCGTCGTCCGCACACCTCTCTCGTTCACGCCGCCAGCACGACCTCTCGCGGCTAGTTTCTCTATCTCTCAAAATTCTGGCACAGAACTTTTTGAGGAATGAAAGCGTCGGCTTGCATTGAGCACCATGCCCCAACTTGCGAGGTGCCGGCGCTACCAGTGTATTTAACACTAAATTCTTCTAGAATCTTCATATGGAAGTGATGCTCTAAGCCCCTCTTTTTTTACCTCTGACTTTTGCTGTTGCACATGGATTGAGAAAAAACGCGAACTGACTGTAATCGACCCTGAAAGTGGAGTAGAAAAGAGTTTGGCACCTGCAATAATTTAATTTGATAGAAAGTAATTTGATAAAGGAAAGTTTCATTAACGTAGTGAGAAGTGAAAGAAGTTCTGTCCAAAATAACAATTTGATTTATTATGACTAAACTCAAAATAATAAACAAAACACATGAAACATTTACAATACGTCAAATTGGATACTCAAATAAATGCTGTGAGGGTGAATTTGTCCATAAACTAGCTTGTGACGTTTATGACCAAGTGGTATGTGGAGCCACTTCCTTGCAACTCAAATCTTAAGAGAAACACCCAGCCAACCCAACATAATTGCTGCTACAGTAGTGAGAACTCAGACAATGAAGATCCAAGACAGAACCACGTAAGAAAAGACGGCAACAAGCGCGCTCTGCTGAGCTCTGATTATCACAGAGCAAAATTCCCTAATCTGCCGGTGCTGCGGACATACATTACCAAGCTGTCTTCTTAACTGCAAGGAGACGATCTGGCTTACCTGAAGCGATGGCTGGTTGTTTCGACGTCCCGTCGTGGTGATGATAATGTCACGAGTATAGTCCGAAACAAATTATCCTGGTCTGGTTGTTCAAGACTAACGACTTCCTATCAATACAAATGCGCATCTGAGGGAGGCGAAGAAGGCTCGCCACACAATCACTGACGGTACAGTGATTGATTTTAACAAGCGAAGTCACACAGTAACTCCGATACAGTCAACTTTAGCCAAAACTGCTCAAGACGGACAGCATAGGCAGCTTGTACGCCGAACGCGCAATTGCCAACTGTACTCAGAAAGTTACGCTGAAGTCGAAACTTCAGCAACTTCGTCAAACAGTTACAATCAAATGAAAGTATATTTGACAGCCAACGGAAGGCAGGCTGTCCAGAGCAGCGAGAGCTCAGTCTTGTAACCTAGCCCGACCGAAATGCGAGAGACGACTCCCCCAAGAGCACCTGTACAAGCTGAACACCGAACATTCCCGTCCCCATCACAGTGGCCTTGGTGAAACGTGCCAATCAACAACTCGAAAACCGGCGGAAAATTCCACTCTATTGCCGAAGCACTATTATTCCACCAATGGAGATACTTGGCGCCATTTTCTGCGCCGAGTTTGCTACGTCACGGGGCTATTCCCTGAGCACGCCAATCACAGTTATGATTTTGCAGAAAACGCGGGAATTTGCCCGCCAAGACTGCCTGGGAACAAAAGTCATTCCCACGCCTCGCTGGTAGCTCGTCAGAAAGTGTTTTCACTAAGTTTCTGCGAAGTTACGGAACCTCTAGCTCCAGCCGCTCCTGCAGGCCCCTGTGGGCGTGTCGCTCTTGTGACAATGTCGGCGTCTGGACAGCACCCACTCAACTCCCTCACACCCGTCGGCATAACCCATTCAAGATCAGCAGAACCCACCTGTCAACGGACTACCGGGGTGATGACGGACGCTGTGTGGAAAGTCCGCGTGTGAAGGAATAGGAACTTTTCACGGCATGCAATTAGAGAGGAAAATGGAATTACTCAGAGTAAGACAGAAATATGAGAGGGGGTTCACGCCACCTCTCAACCTTGCTTAACAGCTCGTTGGCCGTCTTTAGAACGCAATACATCACAGATTCCGCGCGGTATGAATTCGACAGTTTGTTGAGAGATTTATGAAGGTGTGTGGGACCAGCTGTCTACGCATAAGTCATGCAGTTACCGTAATTAACGAGGCACTGATTTGCGTTTGTGGTGATGGATCCCGATGGCGATGCAGATGTGTTCCTTAGGACTTTACGTCAGGCAAATTCGGTGGTCAGGAGACCAACGTGAGTTCACAATGATGATCTTCGAACCACTGTGGTGCGGTTCTGGCCCTGAAAACTCGACAATTATGATATTAAAATATAACAACAAGTATGAGGCGATGCAGGTGGTCTGCAGCTAACATTGTGTCTTTACTGCTCCCACCAGCCTGCGTCTGTGGCACGCTGCATGTTTTGAACCCCGTTCACTCCAATGACGGCGTTTGTGGAGATGACCATCGATCTGGTGTAACAAGAAACGTGGTTCACCTGCCCACGTGACATGTTTGCATTAATCGACGGTCCAATCCCGATGGTCCTGTGCCAAATGCAACAGCGGTTGATAATGTCGTTGGGTCGACATATGAACACGTAGAGGTGGTCTGCTGCGGACCTGCTTGTTCAACAATGTACAGTGAACCCTATGCTCCGAAAAACTTGTGCGTGCACCAGCGTTGTGCTCTTTTGGCAGAGATGCCGCAGATCACCGTCTGTCCTACTTTACAGAGCAGGCAACGCTCTGAAGCCCACATTCTTTCAAGAGTCGTGGACGTCCAACCATGTAGCGCCTAGTGGTAGTTTCACTGTGTTTCCAGTTCTTTCCGTAAGTGCACTAGACAGGAGCACATGGAACATTCGGCCAACTCCGCCGTTTTCGAGATATGTCAGGTCCCCAGAGGATTTAATTAACGAAATGACATAGCTATTCATAAAGTTAAGGTTCAGCCAGTATTTCTTACGCGGACGCCGCGCAGTGAAACCCGAAGTTCCGCAGACACGGATGGGAATGTGTCACACAGTACAGTTAGCATGAGCTAGTAAAAACGTCGAGGATACGAACAGCGCGTCTCCCGGACCTTGGAGGGTGAGAAGGAACTTTCCGCCCCGGGACTCTGCCGGACGTATCGAAACCAATACAGATCCACAGCGACAAAATGTCCGGGAAGACCGAAAAATAAGTTAGAGAAAGCGGATGCGAGGGCTGCGTCCGAGCAGGGCAGACCTTCAAAATGGGTATTTAAGGGCATCCATGAGCAGCAAGAAGCAGAGTCGTCGCAGAAGTTGAAGAGGGGACAAGCAGACGAGGCCCGGCAGCATCGAGAAGGTAGCAGCTGCTACTGATGAGTCTACAGGAGCTGCAACTACGAGAAGACGGTGATGCTCTGGCGGAAGCAATTACAACTGTCAGTCAAGTAGAAGTTTTCCATTGGAATAGTTTTGAACAAGGACAGTTTGTCTCTGTCTCAAGTAGCCTCTACAGTTAGTTTCAGCAATAGAAGGAACAAGCCACTGGCTGGTGCTTGTCTCCTGTGAGACAGAACAAGGCCCCATTATTTAAACTAAGAGTGAATTCAAAGGTGATAGTTCTCATGAGTAGTCATTTCCGACATAGAGTGAGAAGTGGAGACTCAGGCTGAATCTATAGAATACAGAGTAAGGAGAAATCTCACCTTACTGTTTTGACAGTTCAGTGCTGCCAATTCCGCCCTTGTACACGCCACCTCTTGAAAGTATTGTCTAATGTATCTACACCTCCTACACGCCCTTTGACAGTCCAGGAGATTCTACTCCCTCTCACCTCAGTAATAAAGGCTAGTTAAAGGGAACCACAAACCCATAACTGTCGTCAACGTCCCGATTGCGCCACACAGGCTAGACCAACTCTATATTGGTATCCGGGACCTGTGCCGGGACGCGACAGATATTCGTTCACAGGCTCCGGGTAATAAAGATGTAGCCTGTCGCCAGAATAGCTTATGTCAGTGTATTTCCCCATTTACCGTCCGTGTTGTCGCTATAATGATGCCCCATCTCTTCCTGTTCAACTTATACACTTTTCTTAACGCATGAAGTTCCCGCAACGCTACCAGGCGGCATCTCACCTCGCTTTGGTCAGTGCTCGTAATGTTCTGGCTGACCAGTGTGTCTCTTTGACATCCACCTACATAGGGTGAAATGACCATCATAATAAAATAAACCAACTCGGAGCTTGCACGGGAAGATTTACTCATTCTTTTTCCTTAGCCGGGTTTCGACAGTAAGAGAAATAGTGTGAATAGTTGATGGGGACTTTCTCAGACACTTTAGTGTAAATTGCAAAAATTGGAAATTTGTGGTAAGGTCTTATGGGACCAAACTACTGAGGTCATCGGTCACTAAGTTTACACACTACTTAATCTAACTTAAACTAACTTACGATAAGGACGACACACACACCCATGTCTGAGGGAGGCCTCGAACCTCCGACACGGTCAGGGTGTGGGTGGGGCGTGTGGGGGGGGGGGCGGTGGAGAGGGAGCCGCGCGCACCTTGACAAGACGGCCAAGACCGCACGGCTACCCGGCGCGGCCTATGAATTGCAGAGTAGTCGTGGATGTACAACTCTCCTGGTGGCTAAAAAAACTGAAGACATGCGCGTAAAGACGGGCTAACCCTCGAATGTAAAAAGTTAGGGATAAGTGTTGCCACCTGCTTCTGGCTACGGGAACTATCAAAATTGACGCTGTTATCACCCATAACTACGAGGTGTGGCTAGAAAGAAACAGGACTAGTACTGGTGAAACAATAAAACGAATGCAATAAGGCTGAAAGTCGCGTGGCCTGTCACGTGACTCTCGCTCCGCCTACTGCTCGAGTTTCATCTGCCTCCTGCACTCAGTCTGCCCGTGGCGTCTATTTTAAGTATTTGACGTTTTGTCTGTGCGTCGGAAAATGTTGAGTGTACAGAAAGAACAGCGTGTTAACATCAAATTTTGTTTCAAACTAGGAAAATCTGCAAGTGAAACGTTTGTAATGTTACAACAAGTGTACGGCGATGATTGTTTATCGCGAACACAAGTGTTTGAGTGGTTTAAACGATTTAAAGATGGCCGCGAGGACACCAGTGATGACACTCGCACACTTTGTTCATGTTGAAACTTTCATGAAGAATCTGTCTAACACTTTCCTTGTCAACTCCTGTTAACTCAGATACTGCTCTGATTGTTAAACGGCGATCTTGTCGAACAAGTTTACCGATTTTTTCAATGCTTGCATCAGTTTTTGCTGACAATGGTCTGCCAGTGCGAGTGTCATCACTGGTGTCTTTGCAGCCATCTTTAAATTGTTTAAACGACTCAAACACTTGTGTTCGCGATAAACAATCATCGCCGTACACTTGTTGTAACATTACAAACGTTTCACTTGCAGATTTTCCTAGTTTGAAACAAAATTTGATGTTAACACGCTGTTCTTTCTGTACACTCAACATTTTCTGACGCACAGACAAAACGTCAACTACTTAAAACAGACGCCACGGGCAGACTGAGTGCAGGAGGCAGATGAAACTCGAGCAGTAGGCGGAGCGAGAGTCACGTGACAGGCCATGCGACTTTCAGCCTTATTGCATTCGTTTTATTGTTTCACCAGTACTAGTCCGGTTTTTTTCTAGCCACACCTCGTATCACTTAGGAATGAGACCGATGTCAATTTTGATAGTTCCCGTACCCAGCAACAGATGGCAACATTTGTACCTGAGGGTCAGCCCGTTTTTCCGCCCATGTCTTCAATTGCACACAGAGAGTAGGCGGCGCTGGCTCCAGTGAGCGAGCGCGACCCGGCGGGCGAGCCCCGAAAACGACTCCGATAGCCTGTGTCAGGAGGTCTCGGTGAGACGTGCATTGTGTTGCCGTCAACAAAGGGAGGCGGACAGAAGAGGCGCAGAGAGGCCCTCCGAGCGCGGCTCTCCAGAGCGAGGCGAAGTGCCGGGCGCTGGCCACCTGTGTCACGTGACAGGCGCGAGCACGAGCTGCCGGCCTCTTCACTGTCAGCTGTGCACAGTGGCTGTGGCGTCAAATCAACTAAACGGCAAGTGGCATTGCCGCGCCCTCCCGAACGCTGATACGCATCCACATCCAGATCAAAAGTCAAACACACACTTTCTAATCTCAATCACTCACTCTCTCTCTCTCTCTGTCTCTATCTCTATCTCTCTCCCTTACACACACACACACACTCGTTCTCATGGGAGAAGAGAAACGGAGAGGAACCAAAACTAATGTAGTTATACCCAATATCATACACACTAAGACAAAAAAAGAAGCACCACGAAGGAATTATCCGACTGGGATGGAAATTAGTAGATGTGAAGCATGTGTACAGACGTACAAATGATTACAAATTCAGACAAAAATGGATTATTCAAGAGGGACAGCTTCCCAAACCGAGCAAGCCAACGACTCGTTTGTTCATCTCTGGCCCTTATGCAAGCAGTTACTCGGCTGGGCTTTGATCGACAGAGTTCTACATGTCCTCCTGAGGGATATCGTCTCAAACTCTGTCCAGTTGGCGTGTTAGATCGTCAAAATCTCGCGGCGGTTTGAGGACCCTGCGCTTAGTGGTCCAAACGTTCTCAATTGGGGGAGAGATGCAAATACCTTGCCGGCCAAGGTATGGTTTGGTAAGTACGAAAGCAAGCTGTTCAAACTATCGCCGTATGCAGGTGGGCATTGTCTTGCTGAAATGTCAACCCAGTATCACTTGCCATGAAGGACAATAGAACTGGTCGTAGAATATCGTCGACGTACTGCTTCCCTCCAATGTTGCCGCGGATGACCAAAGGAGTCGTACTACGTAGTGAAACGGCACTCACGATAATCGGCCCGTATGACGGTTGATGTCCCACCGCTGTCAGGGGCGCCTCCACACACGTCTTCGGCCTGGAGTCTCACAGACTGGAGTAGAGCTGCTTCCAGTGATGAGTTCCGCTTCGAACTGAGCCCCGAAACCAGCGAAGACTCATTCAGACGCGCCCTGGACAGCGACGGGATATCAGCCTGTCCCCCATCCGGAGTACGATCCGACGACGAGGAGTGATTCATTTCACAGTATGAGTCCTTTGGTTGTCATCCGCGGCAGCCTTGCAGCAAAGCGATATGTCGGCGACATTCTATACCCCGTTTTGTTTCCCTTTAAGGCAAGCCTACATGTGCTTACATTTTCTCTGCTTACTTCTAGGTGATATTTATGGGTTCTTTATGCTTGTCAGACCCTACTTTGGGCACAGAGGTCGCACGATCTCCGCTCAGTTGAGAACGTTTTCAGCTTTGTGGGTAGTGCCCTTCAAACTGCTTGGATCTTTGACAATCTAAAGCGCGAATAAGACGGAATTTTCTACGTTGTCCCTCAGAAGGACGCCCAAAAACTCTATTATTCAAAGTGAAGCGGAGGAGCTGCTTGTAATAGGTCTATAGGTGGACCAATTCGTTATTAACGACTTTCTCTTGAATAAATCACAGAATCATTCTCAAATAGCTATCATCTGTTTCCAGAATGAGAATTCTGGAAACATCCCCTAGGCTGTGGCTGAACCATGTCTCCGCCATATCCTTTCTTTCATGAGTGCTAGTCCTGCATGGTTCGCAGGAGAGCTTCAGTAAAGTTTCGAAGGCAGGAGCCGAGGTACTGGCGACAGTAAACCTGTGAGCAGGGGGCGTGAGTCGTGCTTGGGTAGCTCAGTTGGTAGACCACTTGCCCGCGAAAGGCAAAGGTCCCAAGTTTTGAGTCTCGGTCCGGCACACAGTTTTAATCTGCCAGGAAGTTTCAATCATCTGTTTGTCTGTACATGTACATGTACATTTAAATGTCATGAAGCCCTTTCTGAAAATAATTGTGTGGAGTGCAGGCACGTATGGAAGTTAAACACATACGATAAACAGTTTAGACAAGAAGAGAATAGAAGCTTTTGAAATGTTGTGCTACATTATAATAACATTAGGGTGGTGTGTCACGTAACTAACGAGGCATTACTGAATAGAAGTGAGGGAAAAGAAACTTGTGCAAAAACCTGAGTAGAAGAAGGGATCGGTTGATAGAAGGCAGCCGGTCGGCGTGGCCGAGCGGTTCTAGGCGCTACAGTCTGGAACCGTGTGACCGCTAGGGTCGGAGGTTCGAATCCTGCCTTGGGCATGGATGTGTGTGATGTCCTTAGGTTAGTTAGCTTTAAGTAGTTCTAGGTTGTAGGGGACTGATGAGCTCAGACGTTAAGTCCCACAGTGCTCAGAGCCATTTGAACCGTTTTGATAGAAGGAATTATGAGACGTCAAGGTATCACCAGATTAATATTGGTGGTAAATTGGAGAGGGGCGGGCGGACGGGTTGGGGGGGGGGGAGGCAGAAAAATCGTACTTGGAGACCAAGAGATGAATACCGAGTAGCATGGACAGCTGCATCAAAGCAGTCATTGGACTGAAGACCGCAACGCAGGCCGGCCGCGGTGGTCTAGCGGTTCTGGCGCTGCAGTCTGGAACCGCGGGACTGCTACGGTCGCAGGTTCGAATCCTGCCTCGGTCATGGGTGTGTGTGATGTCCTTAGGTTAGTTAGGTTTAAGTAGTTCTAAGTTCTAGGGGACTTATGACCTAAGATGTTGAGTCCCATAGTGCTCAGAGCCATTTTTTTTTTTTGAACCACAACGCAGCACAGCGTTTTCATTATTTTGAGACGAGTCTCTTTCTTTTCTTGTTTTTTAGATTGTGGATGATTGGTGTCCTTTCTTTCGGACACGGTCATACGAAAGACCAGACACCATCCATTCGTTCAGCAGCTATATTCAATAATGACGAAAGAATTCCAGTCATGTACAGGGTGTTTCAAAAATGACCGGTATATTTGAAACGGCAATAAAAACTAAACGAGCAGCGATAGAAATACACGGTTTGTTGCAATATGCTTGGGACAACAGTACATTTTCAGGCGGACAAACTTTCGAAATTACAGTAGATACCATTTTCAACAACAGATGGCGCTGCAAGTGATGTGAAAGATATAGAAGACAACGCAGTCTGTGGGTGCGCCATTCTGTACGTCGTCTTTCTGCTGTAAGCGTGTGCTGTTCACAACGTGCAAGTGTGCTGCAGACAACATGGTTTATTCCTTAGAACAGAGGATTTTTCTGGTGTTGGAATTCCACCGCCTAGAACACAGTGTTGTTGCAACAAAACGAAGTTTTCAACGGAGGTTTCATGTAACCAAAGGACCGAAAAGCGATACAATAAAGGATCTGTTTGAAAAATTTCAAGGGACTGGGAAGTGACGGATGAACCTGCTGGAAAGGTAGGGCGACCGCGTACGGCAACCACAGAGGGCAACGCGCAGCTAGTGCAGCAGGTGATCCGACAGCGGCCTCGGGTTTCCGTTCGCCGTGTTGCAGCTGCAGTCCGAATGACGCCAACGTCCACGTATCGTCTCATGCGCCAGAGTTTACACCTCTATCCATACAAAATTCAAACACGGAAACCCCTCAGCGCCGCTACCATTGCTGCACGAGAGACATTCGCTAACGATATAGTGCACAGGATTGATGACGGCGATATGCATGTGGGCAGCATTTGGTTTACTGATGAAGCTTATTTTTACCTGGACGGCTTCGTCAATAAACAGAACTGGCGCAGATGGGGAACCGAAAAGCCCCATGTTGCAGTCCCATCGTCCCCGCATCCTCAAAAACTACTGGTCTGGGCCGCCATTTCTTCCAAAGGAATCATTGGCCCATTTTTCAGATCCGAAGCGATTACTGCATCACGCTATCTGGACATTCTTCGTGAATTTGTGGCGGTACAAACTGCCTTAGACGACACTGCGAACACCTCGTGGTTTATGCAAGATGGTGCCCGGCCACATCGCACGGCCGACGTCTTTAATTTCCTGAATGAATATTTCGATGATCGTGTGATTGCTTTGGGCTATCCGAAACATACAGGAGGCGGCGTGGATTGGCCTCCCTATTCGCCAGACATGAACCCCTGTGACTTCTTTCTGTGGGGACACTTGAAAGACCAGGTGTACCGCCAGAATCCAGAAACAATTGAACAGCTGAAGCAGTACATCTCATCTGCATGTGAAGCCATTCCGCCAGACACGTTGTCAAAGGTTTCGGGTAGTTTCATTCAGAGACTACGCCATATTATTGCTACGCATGGTGGATATGTGGAAAATATCGTACTATAGAGTTTCCCAGACCGCAGCGCCATCTGTTGTTGACAATTGTAACTACTGTAATTTCGAAAGTTTGTCTGCCTTAAAATGTACTGTTGTCCCAAGCATATTGCAACAAACGGTGTATTTCTATCGCTGCTCTTTTAGTTTTTATTGCCGCTTCAAATATACCTGTCATTTTTGAAACACCCTGTATATTCAATAATGACGAAAGAGTTCCTGACATGTGGCTGCAGATGAGCACTGTGCCGGATCGAGAGTCGTATGGTGATTTTCTGCTCTCCGCGAGCGGCCGCATTAACCGCCTCGGCTATCAGAGCCACACGCTAGAGAGCGGCGTCCCCTGCCTATCACTGTACTTGCTCACAGCCTAACAGTGTTCCTGTAAGGTTTCGGATACTGGGGTGCACCTGCACTGAAATATCGCAACCCCGTGTGGCTTATATACGTGTGGAGATTTGCATTTGGTAAGTGACATTATCCGATAGCCGAGGCACCCCTAGCGTAAAGCTAGGCTATGTCGCCACTGAGTTCGCTCATTTCTTCACTGCAGCTAAATGTCTGAAATTTCTTTCGTCAGGAGCAATATCTATTGCGCCGTCGTGGCTCCTATCGAAAGGCCGTATGTATAATCTCTCTGACTCTGAACGTGCCTGTCACGCGATCGGAAGGGGCGCGCGGCATGTTTCACGGTTTCGCTGCAGGCGAGCTGTACCAGAGGCAGTCAACCTCGATTTCGGCAGTGAACTGTGAGCTGCTCGACTACTGACGGATGCCATCGGAGGCCAACCGACCAGGGCAACAACAGCTGCACGCTACTGAAGTGAAACCTGCCAATGAACGACTAGCGGGGCGCCTCTCCCCTCAGGAACCGTGATTGGTTCAAATGGCTCTGAGCACTATGGGACGCAACTGCTGTGGTCATAAGTCCCCTAGAACTTAGAACTACTTAAACCTAACTAACCTAAGGACATCACACACATCCATGCCCGAGGCAGGATTCGAACCTGCGACCGTAGCGGTCGTGCGGTTCCAGACTGTAGCGCCTTTAACCGCTCGGCCACTTCGGCCGGCTAGGAACCGTGATTCTGACGTGGGACGCGGTCTGCGGCGAGGTTGTCGCGCCTCGGCTCCCCCTACTATAACAAGTACTGTTGGTTTGCTGTCCACCACTGGAAGTGGCTCGTGTGACTACGGACACATGGTTCTTACGACAAGTCAATGCAGATTATTTGCGTTATATGGATTTACGTCCGCCTTAGCCCAGGTTTGTGAAGCACTGGTTTAACGTTAGAGGCACAGGAAACTAAGGCTATAAAGTACCTGCTTTACATATGTATGTGTACATTCTGGTGAAACAGCTGGTTCGCCTTGCGTAAGAAAAATGTGCGCGGTTAGTAATTAATACTGTGTCTGCAGACCTCCCCTACCTTAGTAAGACGTGCTATCTTTCCAGTTCGTGCTAGAACTAAACGTACACGCGAGGTTGCTGTTGGAAGTGTGCAAGTCTGTCACACCTCACGTAAAGTGTTTCTCCACTGATTGAAAAAGTAGTCCCAACACCAAAAAGCAATTAATGTGGATTAATGAAATTTCTGGAGTACATTTCTTTGGGTAAAGTATTTAAGTAATTAACATTTCAAGACCATAGATTAACGCGAGACAAGCCATTACAAACGTGAAATGCTGGTACATTAATAAAGCAAGCACGCAAACGTCTGTGCATTCTGTTGCACAGCTGCTGGATATCACTTTACGGGATAAACTTCCATGCCTACTGCACTTGGTCGACCAATAAAACGACGTTTAATGCTGTTTGTGGTTGAAGCGTGTGTTGTCGTTCGATGTTATAACATACGAGGTGCGGCTAGAAAAAAACCGGACTGATGCTGGAAAAAACATTTAATTACAATTATTTACAATTTCATGTTATCTCCTTCAATGTACTCTCCTCCTCGGTCTCTACACCGCTCCATACGAATGTTCCAGTGTTCATAGCAATGCTGCAGATCATTTTCGGAAGTCCATACATAACTTCCGTCGCTTTTTCTTTTACTGCTTCAACAGTCTCAAATCTAGTTCCTTTCAAAGCTGACTTGACTTTAGGGAAAAGAAAAAAGTCACAGGGGCCAAATCAGGTGAGTAGGGTGGATGATCTAAGATGGGAATGTTGTGTTTTGCCAAAAACGTCTTCACTGACAACGCACTGTGAGCTGGGGCATTGTCTTGGTGAAGGATCCATGACTTTTTTCTCCACAAATCGTTCCGTTTTCTCCGTACTCGCTCACGTAGGGTAGCCAGGACGCTAATGTAGTAATGCTGATTCACTGTTTGTCCCTCTGGTACCCAATCAATGTGCACAATCCCTTTGATGTCAAAAAAAACAATCATCATTGCCTTGAATTTCGATTTTGACATTCGTGCTTTTTTTTCGTGGAGAACCAGGAGTTTTCCAATGCATCGATTGGCGTTTAGTTTCGGGATCGTAAGTAAAAAACCACGATTCATCGCAAGTAATAACATTTTGTAAGAAGGTGGGATCACTTTCAATGTTTTCCAGGATGTCAGAACAAATCATTCTTCGGCGTTCCTTCTGTTCAGTTGGAACCATTATTGAAAACACTTTGTTCATGTTGAAACTTTCATGAAGAATCTGCCTAACACTTTCCTTGTCAACTCCTGTTAACTCAGACACTGCTCTGATTGTTAAACGGCGATCTTGTCGAATAAGTTTACCGATTTTTTCAATGTTTGCATCAGTTTTTGCTGACAATGGTCTGCCAGTGCGAGTGTCATCACTGGTGTCTTCGCGGCCATCTTTAAATCGTTTAAACCACTCAAACACTTGTGTTCGCGATAAACAATCATCGCCGTACACTTGTTGTAACATTACAAACGTTTCACTTGCAGATTTTCCTAGTTTGAAACAAAATTTGATGTTAACACGCTGTTCTTTCTGTACACTCAACATTTTCCGACGCACAGACAAAACGTCAACTACATAAAACAGACGCCACGGGCAGACTGAGTGCAGGAGGCAGATGAAACTCGAGCAGTAGGCGGAGCGAGAGTCACGTGACAGGCCACGCGAATTTCAGCCTTATTGCATTCGTTTTATTGTTTCACCAGTACTAGTCCGGTTTTTTTCTAGCCACACCTCGTATGTGGTCGTTGGAGACAAATCTGGTGATCGTGCAGACCAAGGCAACATCTCGATGCTTCGTAGAGCACATTGCGTTACAACAGAGGTCTGTGGACGAGCTTTAACCTGTTGCGCCCTGGAATGCTTTTCATTAATGTCAGCACAACAGGTCGAGTCACCAGATTGATGTACAAATTTGCGAGCTGAGTGCCTGGGATAACCGCGAGAGTGCCCCTGCTGTCGTACGAAATCGCACCCCATACCATAACTCCAGATGTAGGACCACTGTATCTAGCACACGACAGGTTTGCTACAGGTGCTCAACTGACCTCCTTCTAATCAACACAAGGTTACCACTGGCACCGAGACAGAGTAGCTTCAACGGAAAACACAACAGACCTCGACCCTGCCCTCGAATGAGCGCTCGACTGCACTGAAGTAGCACATGGCGGTGGTTTGAGGTCAATGGAATGCAGGGTACAAGGTGACTGGCTCAGACCTGCCCTTAATGTAACGGGTTTGGACAGGGATTTTCAAAAATGACCGGTATATTTGAAACGGCAATAAAAACTAAACGAGCAGCGATAGAAATACACCGTTTGTTGCAATATGCTTGGGACAACTGTACATTTTCAGGCAGACAAACTTTCGAAATTACAGTAGTTACAACTTTCAACAACAGATGGCGCTGCGGTCTGGGAAACTCTATAGTACGATATTTTCCACATATCCACCATGCGTAGCAATAATATGGCGTAGTCTCTGAATGAAATTACCCGAAACCTTTGACAACGTGTCCGGCGGAATGGCTTCACATGCAGATGAGATGTACTGCTTCAGCTGTTCAATTGTTTCTGGATTCTGGCGGTACACCTGGTCTTTCAAGTGTCCCCACAGAAAGAAGTCACAGGGGTCATGTCTGGCGAATAGGGAGGCCAATCCACGCCGCCTCCTGTATGTTTCGGATAGCCCAAAGCAATCACACGATCATCGAAATATTCATTCAGGAAATTAAAGACGTCGGCCGTGCAATGTGGCCGGGCACCATCTTGCATAAGCCACGAGGTGTTCGCAGTGTCGTCTAAGGCAGTTTGTACCGCCACAAATTCACGAAGAATGTCCAGATAGCGTGATGCAGTAATCGTTTCGGACCTGAAAAATGGGCCAATGATTCCTTTGGAAGAAATGGCGGCCCAGACCAGTACTTTTTGAGGATGCAGGGACGATGGGACTGCAACATAGGGCTTTTCGGTTCCCCATATGCGCCAGTTCTGTTTATTGACGAAGCCGTCGAGGTAAAAATAACCTTCGTCAGTAAACCAAATTCTGCCCACATGCATATCGCCGTCATCAATCCTGTGCACTATATCGTTAGCGAATGTCTCTCGTGCAGCAATGGTAGCGGCCCTGAGGGGTTGCCGCGTTTGAATTTTGTATGGATAGAGGTGTAAACTCTGGCGCATGAGACGATACGTGGACGTTGGCGTCATTTGGACCGCAGCTGCAACACGGCGAACGGAAACCAGAGGCCGCTGTCGGATTACCTGCTGCACTAGCTGCGCGTTGCCCTCTGTGGTTGCCGTACGCGGTCGCCCTACCTTTCCAGCACGTTCATCCGTCACGTTCCCAGTCCGTCGAAATTTTTCAAACAGATCCTTTATTGTATCGCTTTTCGGTCCTTTGGTTACATTAAGCCTCCGTTGAAAACTTCGTCTTGTTGCAACAACACTGTGTTCTAGGCGGTGGAATTCCAACACCAGAAAAATCCTCTGTTCTAAGGAATAAACCATGTTGTCTACAGCACACGTGCACGTTGTGAACAGCACACGCTTGCAGCAGAAAGACGACGTACAGAATGGCGCACCCACAGACTGCGTTGTCTTCTATATCGTTCACATCACTTGCAGCGCCATCTGTTGTTGAAAATTGTAACTACTGTAATTTCGAAAGTTTGTCCGCCTGAAAATGTACTGTTGTCCCAAGCATATTGCAACAAAGGGTGTATTTCTATCGCTGCTCGTTTAGTTTTTATTGCCGTTTCAAATATACCGGTCATTTTTGAAACACCCTGTAACAGTTCGTTGTGTCACTCTAAGGGCAACTGCCGTTCACATTGCTGCTGCAGATGTTGCTGTACGATGCGCCAGAGCCGTAGGCCGAACAGTATGGTCTTCCCTCTCAGCAGTGCCATGTGGCTGTCCGGAGCCCAGCCTTACTGCGACCGTACGTTCTCATGATCACCCATGCCGCAATAATGTACATTGGTTTTATTCCTGCCAAGTCTTCCTCCAGTATCGCAGAAGGAACATACAGCCTGTCGTAGCCCTGTTACGCGAACTGGTTCATTCTCAGTGAGGAGCTGATAATGGCATCTTTGACACCTTAGAGACATTCTTGACAAACATCAACTTACCACGTCGAACCTCAAAGGTAAATGATGCTCACGGACGGTACAGTATGTACTTAGAGCAAACCTGATTTTCATACTCATCGTGGCAGCGCCACTCTTACGCAGCAGGCACGAAATTTTAATAGACATCATCTTTCACATGTAGAACGACGCCTACCAACTTCCTTTTATGTCGTACATCCCCTCCTTGATATCTTCAGTGTATAGGAACTCCTGCTTGGAGTCTTGTGTAGATACTAGTCCCTGTATTGCACTAGGTAGCGCACGCCGCTGATACGTTGCTCTGACGATGCTCTCAGTTGTGAAATCGTACCAAGGAACGGACTATCCGCTGTTAAATAACATGACAAATTACTTTAGGGATGCCACACGTTTATTGCTACCCACTAACCCAGGTGTACTGCATGTACAGGGTGTTTCAAAAATGACCGGTATATTTGAAACGGCAATAAAAACTAAACGAGCAGCGATGGAAATACACCGCTTGTTGCAATATGCTTGGGACAACAGTATATTTTCAGGCGGGCAAATTTTCGAAATTACAGTAGTTACAATTTTCAACAACAGATGGCGCTGCAAGTGATGTGAAAGATACAGAAGACAACGCAGTCTGTGGGTGCGCCATTCTCTACATCGTCTTTCTGCTGTAAGCGTGTGCTGTTCACAACGTGCGAGTGTGCTGTAGACAACATGGTTTATTCCTTAGAACAGAGGATTTTTCTGGTGTTGGAATTCCACCGCCTAGAACACAGTGTTGTTGCAACAAGACGAAGTTTTCAACGGAGATTTAATGTAACCAAAGGACCGAAAAGCGATACAGTAAAGGATCTGTTTGAAAAATTTCAACGGACTGGGAACGTGACGGATGAACGTGCAGGAAAGGTAGGGCGACCGCGTACGGCAACCACAGAGGGCAACACGCAGCTAGTGCAGCAGGTGATCCAACAGCGGCCTCGGGTTTCCGTTCGCCGTGTTGCAGCTGCGGTCCAAATGACGCCAACGTCCACGTATCGTCTCATGCGCCAGAGTTTACACCTCTACTCATACAAAATTCAAACGCGACAACCCCTCAGCGCCGCTACCATTGCTGCACGAGAGACATTCGCTAACGATATAGTGCACAGGATTGATGACGGCGATATGCATGTGGGCAGCATTTGGTTTACTGATGAAGCTTATTTTTACCTGGACGGCTTCGTCAATAAACAGAACTGGCGCATATGGGGAACCGAAAAGCCCCATGTTGCAGTCCCATCGTCCCTGCATCCTCAAAAAGTACTGGTCTGGGCCGCCATTTCTTCCAAAGGAATCATTGGCCCATTTTTCAGATCCGAAACGATTACTGCATCACGCTATCTGGACATTCTTCGTGAATTTGTGGCGGTACAAACTGCCTTAGACGACACTGCGAACACCTCGTGGTTTATGCAAGATGGTGCCCGGCCACATCGCACGGCCGACGTCTTTAATTTCCTGAATGAATATTTCGATGATTGTGTGATTGCTTTGGGCTATCCGAAACATACAGGAGGCGGCGTGGATTGGCCTCCCTATTCGCCAGACATGAACCCCTGTGACTTCTCTCTGTGGGGACACTTGAAAGACCAGGTGTACCGCCAGAATCCAGAAACAATTGAACAGCTGAAGCAGTACATCTCATCTGCATGTGAAGCCATTCCGCCAGACACGTTGTCGAAGGTTTCGGGTAATTTCATTCAGAGACTACGCCATATTATTGCTACGCATGGTGGATATGTGGAAAATATCGTACTATAGAGTCTCCCAGACCGCAGCGCCATCTGTTGTTGAAAATTGTAACTACTGTAATTTCGAAAGTTTGTCTGCCTGAAAATGTACTGTTTTCCCAAGCATATTGCAACAAACGGTGTATTTCTATCGCTGCTCGTTTAGTTTTTATTGCCGTTTCAAATATATCGGTCATTTTTGAAACACCCTGTACATATTGCATTCTATCGCTTGGAGCCTTGTCCCGCAGTTACGCAGGGTCAGCCATCGTTAATCGGATTTGGCATGTTAATTTTTAAGCGGTGGCCGGATGCGCGTCCTGCCACCACCCCCAGCGACAGAATGAGTGTACCCCAATTGTCTGCGTCGAGTGTAATCCATGGAAGAGTGCGAATGTGTTCAGACGTCTGCGGGTCGTGTAACTGAGGCGGAACATGGGGACCAGCCCGGTATTCACCTAACGGAATTTGGAAAACCGCCTAAAAACTACATCCAGGGTGGGCGGCACATCCGTCCTCGTCGTTAATCCGCCGGGCAGATTCGATCCTGGGCCGGCGCGCCTACCCGAGTCCTGCAAGCAGCGCGTTAGCGCTCTCGGCTACCCTAGCTGGTTACTGTATGTACAAGTTGCATCCTTTGGCGCAATCCAACACACAAATTAAACAGTACATTAAGATCGTACAATCATTAACACACATTCGTGAACGATTCTCTCGACATTATAGTTATTAGATAGCAACTTACAGCTTCGTCTTTTAATAGTTAACTGTTACTCACAAGTTTTTGATGATCGTGTTCGGCGTACCTCCATCATCATCGGCCGTCCCCATTCGACTCACTGTGGTCACACAGCCCGGTCCTTGAGCTGCTACCTGCAAACACTGCGAAACATCAAGCACTCTTATGTGCAGATTATTGTATGCTGCATATGTCATAAGGCATATAGATACTACACGTTTTCTATAATGGATTTTCTTTCTGATGTTACTGTTTTTATTTTGTTTCTTGCACGAGTGTCAGTCACTTTGTATTGATTGCTAGCAGGTTTTCGTTTCGTAATTAACTTGTTTCTTCAGGGGTATGTACCCAGACAATTTTATCAAAGGAAACTGCTACTGAAGTGTGGTTTTCACAGAATGGATTGGTAGTAAAGTTCTGGTATCAAAAATGGCTCTGCGAACTATGGGACTTAACATCTGAGGTCATCAGTCCCCTAGAACTTAGAACTACTTAAAGCTAACTAACCTAAGGACATCACACACACCCATGCCCGAGGCAGGATTCGAGCCTGCGACTGTAGCAGTCGCGCGGTTCCAAACTGAAGCGCCTAGAACCGCTCGGCCACACCGGCCGGCGGGGTGGTATCGTTAGCCAATAAACAGACTATAACAATAATTAGAAACTGTATTTTTTTGTACTAACATACACTTTTTTAAATGGAACAGTGCCTATTTACATTAACAGACCAAAAATAGGGTAAATTAGAATGTCAGTGATGTATGTTGCAGGAGTCTAGTGAGAGTCGTTTACGAGATATCATATTGTGCAAAGTTTCCACACTGACATGTGTTTGCGTATTCAACCTGCATGGTTGCTATGTACGATGTTGTTATGTTTGCTTACAGTATTGCTGTGCGTTCCTTGTGTGCAAAGAAATGTTCGAATGTGTGTGAAATCTTATGGGACTCAACTGCTAAGGTCATCAGTCCCTAAGCTTACACACTACTTAACCTGTATTATCGCAAGGGCAAAACCACACAACCATGGCCAAGGGAGGACTCGAACCTCTGCCGGGATCAGCCGCCCACCTTGAGTGCATTGCGACTTGCTTGTCAGTTACCGAGTGACAGCCCAAGCAGTAGGTGTCGGCCGGTGTGGCCGAGCGGTTCTAGGCGCTACAGTCTGGAGCCGCGCGACCGCAACGGTCGCAGGTTCGAATCCTGCTTCAGGCATGGATGTGTGTGATGTCCTTAGGTTAGATACGTTTAAGTAGTTCTAAGTTCAAGGGGACTTATGACCTCAGCAGTTGAGTCCCATAGTGCTCAGAGCCATTTGAACCATTTGAAGCAGTAGGTCGTGAGTGGACGGTTGATTTACCAATGCAGAAAAAGAGAGGGTAGGAAGAATGCAGTTCGTTCTTGTACGGTCTATGTGACAAGATATCCCAATAGACGTCAACCATCTCGGCAATTATTTATCAACCTGTTCAACCAGTTACTTGAAAGTGGTAGTAGTGTAACACCTAGACAAGGTATCGGACGGAAACAAGAGACGACAGAAGCAGGAGAAATCAGTGATTCTGCTGCTGTTGCAGTTGATCCGAACGTTAGCTCCCGCGCAGTCACAAGAGGAAGTGGCGTGGGTCAGGCAACTGTCCTACGCATTCCCCATCAACATAGATACCGTTCCTATCACGTCTCCCTCAATTAAGAGCTGCATGGAAACGATTGTGGGAATCGTGGTAACTTCTATACACGGGTATTATGAGAGGCTACTCGAGATGTATCACGTATCTTGTTTAGTAATGAAGCCACATTTACCAAGCAAGGTCAGGTAAAGTGCAGCCACACACACTACTGGTCTACTGACAATCCCCGTTGGCTTCGTCAGATGAAAAGTCACCGGCCATGGAGAGTAAACTTGTGATGTGGGATAGTGGACCATCAGCTCATAATCCCGTTTTACATAGACAGAACACTGAACGCGCACTAGTACTGCAGCCTCGAAACAGAACATCTTCCACAGTTATAAGAAGACTTGGAAGAACCTGCAGTACCAACATGATGGCTGTCCAGCCCATAGTGCGCGAAGTACTACAGCGTGTCTTCACGAATTGTTTCCAGATCGTTGGATTGGACGCAGAGGACATATACCTGTTCCTCCGCGTTTAGTGCCTGTAGATTTTTTTCTTTGGGGAAAGCTAAAGGTCTCTGTCTACAAATTCATACAAACTACACCCTATGGTGTGAAACGACGTATTCCTACAGCCTGCTCTGACATTTGCGCTGATATGTTATCACGTGTGCAGCAGTCGTTCCATACCAAACTAGAATCTAGTATCGTGAACAGCGCGTAGCGTTGGAGGCGAGCCGCCAGCAGTGGTGGATGTTGAGAGGAAGAGAGTGCCAGAGTTTTGAGAACGGACGATCTGGACGTGTTTCCGCCAAGAAAAGGAAATTTGTAAAGATGGATGTCATGAAGTGATATATATATATATATATATATATATATATATATATATATATATATATATATACAGGGTGAGTCACCTAACGTTACCGCTGGACATATTTCGTAAACCACATCAAATACTGACGAATCGATTCCAGAGTTTTGAGAACGGACGATCTGGACGTGTTTCCGCCAAGAAAAGGAAATTTGTAAAGATGGATGTCATGAAGTTATATATATATATATATATATATATATATATATATAGGGTGAGTCACCTAACGTTACCGCTGGACATATTTCGTAAACCACATCAAATACTGACGAATCGATTCCACAGACCGAACGTGCGGAGAGGGGCTAGTGTAACTGGTTAATACAAACCATAAAAAAATGCACGGAAGTATGTTTTTTAACACAAACCTACGATTTTTTAAATGGAACCCCGTTAGTTTTGTTAGCACATCTGAACATATAAACAAATATGTAATCAGTGCCATTTGTTGCATTGTAAAATGTTAATTACATCCGGAGATATTGTAACCTAAAGTTGACGCTTGAGTACCACTCCTCCGCTGTTCGATCGTGTGTATCGGAGAACACCGAATTACGTAGGGATCCAAAGGGAACGGTGATGGACCTTAGGTACAGAAGAGACTGGAACAGCACATTACGCCCACATGCTAACACCTTTTTATTGGTCTTTTTCACTGCCGCACATGTACATTACCATGATGGGTGAGGTACACGTACACACGTGTTTTCCGTTTTCAATTACGGAGTGGAATAGAGTGTGTTCCCACATGTCGGGCCAATAGATGTTGAATGTGGTGGCCATCATTTGCTGCACACAATTACAATCTCTGGCGTAATGAGTGTCGTACACGCCGCAGTACATCTGGTGTAATGTCGCCGCAAGCTGCCACAATACGTTGTTTCATATCCTCTGGGGTTGTAGGCACATCACGGTACACATTCTCCTTTAACGTACCCCGCAGAAAGAAGTCCAGAGGTTTAAGATCAGGAGAACGGGCTGGCCAATTTATGCGTCCTCCACGTCCTATGAAACGCCCGTCGAACATCCTGTCAAGGGTCAGCCTAGTGTTAATTGCGGAATGTGCAGGTGCACCATCATGCTGATACCACACACATCGACGCGTTTCCAGTGGGGCACACTCTATTCCACTTCGTAATTGAAAACGGAAACCACGAGTGTACGTTTACCTCGCCCCTCATGGTAATGTACATGTGCGTCAGTGAAAAAGACCAATAAAAAGGTGTTAGCATGTGGACGTAATGTGCTGTTCCAGTCTCTTCTGTACCTAAGGTCCATCACCGTTCCCTTTGGATCCCTACGTAATTCGGTGCTCTCCGATACACACGATCGAACAGCGGAGGAGTGGTACTCAAGCGTCAACTTTAGGTTACAGTATCTCCGGATGTAATTAACATTTTACAATGCAACAAACGGCACTGATTACGTATTTGTTTATATGTTCAGATGTGCTAACAAAACTAACGGGGTTCCATTTAAAAAACATAGGTTTGTGTTAAAAAACATACTTCCATGCATTTTTTTATGGTTTATATTAACCAATTACATCAGCCCCTCTCCTCACGTTCGGTCTGTGGAATCGATTCGTCAGTATTTGATATGGTTTACGAAATGTATCCAGCGGTAACGTTAGGTGACTCACCCTGTATATATATATATATATATATATATATATATATATATATATATATATATATGTGTGATGACTTTTGAACACTATTAAGGTAAATACATTGTTTGTTCTCTATTAAAATCTTTCATTTGCTAACTATGCCCCTCAGTGATTAGTGCCTTCAGTAGCTAGAATCTTTTATTTAGCTAGCAGTATTGGTGCTCGCTGTATTGCAGTAGTTCGAGTAACGAAGATTTTTGTGAGGTAAGTGATTCATGAAAGATATAGGTTATTGTTACTCAGGGCCGTTCTTTTGTGAGGATTATTGAAAATCAGATTGCGTTTCGCTAAAAATTTTTTGTGTGTCAGTTTAGTGATGATCAGAATAAGTAAAGAGAGAACTGTCTGAGTAAGTTCAGTTTTGCTCAGCTATTTGAAAATCAAATAACCTACTGTCTTTGTATCAAATAACGTAGAAGTATACCAGCACAGTAATTCATAATTTTCCAAAGGGGACGTTTCACATTGTAAGGGAATCTGGAAACTGAAACCTCTCAAGTGGCACACAGTGAGGTGCCGCGGCAGTCAGCTCTCGCATTGAAGCATTCGGCGGATCAAATCCCCATCGTCAGGCCACCAAGATTTAAGCTTTCGGTGGTTTCCATAACTCGCAAGGCAAATGCCCGCATAGTTCCATTCAATAAGACGCAGCCGTCTTCCTTTCACGTCTGTCCCCAAATGCTAGCATGTTCCCTGCACCGACATCTACATAGATACTATGAAAGCTAGAGTACGGTGCATGGCGGAGGGTACCTTGTAGCACTACTTGTCATTTCCCCTCCTGTTCCACCCGCAAGCAGAACGAGGGAAAAACGACTGTCCGCACGCTTCCGTATAAGCCGTAATGTCTCGTGTCTTCGTGATTCTTACGCGCCATGTATGCTGACGGCAGTAGAGTTCAAATGCCCGTTCTCCTAATTTTCTCAATAGTAGTTCTCGTAAAGAACGTTGCCTTCCCTCCAGGGATACCCGTTTGAGTTCCCCGAAGCATCTCCGTAACACCTGCTGTTCGAAGCTACTGGTAACAAATCTAGCAGCCCGCCTCTAAAAGGCTTCGATGTCTTCCTACCTCGACCTGGACGGGACGAAAAACCCTAATATTCCATCTTTCCGCTACGTGAAACTCGGTTGAGTTGGAAGACGCACACGTGTTCCTCTATCTATCTCTGACACACACACACACACACACACACACACACACATACACACACCACACCACACAACGCTCTCTCTCGCCCTCTCTCTCTCTGCGAGTATGTGTGTGCATGATACACACACACACACACACACACACAGACACACACACAGAGAGAGAGAGAGAGAGAGAGAGAGAGAGATTGATGCGAGCGCGGGGGTGTGGCTGGGTAGGTCGTAGAAATGTGGAGAACTGCTGTACTCGCGCAGTTAAAACAACTGACTACTTCACTCTAGCAGAGCATCCTGCCTCTAATTATTTTCGCTTACATTTTTCTCTTCTTCTTTTTGAGGAGCAATTCTCTTTCCCTCGCTACGCAGAAAAGGAAGGACGAAACCCGGCAACGCTGCGAGTGCGAACAGTGCGGCGTGAATGGAGACTCCTCATAATGCATGCTTTGAGTCGGACGTTTAAATTCTCATCGCCGCAACCTACATGCACACATGGTTGTACTCTCATTAAAGCTGCAGTGGCGACGGCCGGGCCGCTGGCTTGTATTAATAGAACGTGCCAGGGGCGGGGGTGAGGAAGCGGAGGTTGACGAGTGTGGACAGCCGTCGAGCGGAGCACACGCTCTGCATACTGCATGCCCACGCTCATCCACACAGCCGCGTGTGAAAGCAACTGCCCCTCACCCTCCCCCCTCCCACCCCCGCCTCCACCATCCTCCCACCCGGCCAACAGACGGGACTCCGTGCACGTGTTCTAGTGGTACAGCCAGCTGAAGAGGTAACCGCTTTGGTCGCGCGGGCCTAGAAAATCCCGCGGCTCTGCTTGCATGTAACCGTAATTGTCAACTATGACCAGCACGTCGCTCTGGGCTGAGTGCCCCATTGGCAGAACGGTGCCTTTCAGCTACAGCCTGCTGTTGGCATCCCATTCGTTGATTAAAACCTGCACGCGTGCAACGTGCGAGATTGTACGTGCATTCGTACGTACGCTGATAACGCATCTCTGACTGTGACATCCTGTGATTTCGGAAGCATCAGGAGGAACTCCGAGCGACAAGCTCGTGCAAAAAAGCTTCTCCACAACAATAGACAAAGCGTCATGTGGGACGTTTTGAAACGTAATGGCATTGCTCCATTTCGAACGAAGAAGTCCTCAGTGGTGATGTGTATAAATGAAGGGTTTTACCTGTAGGTGATACGGAGACGGACGTAACATGTGATGTGTCTGAGTAATTTAGTTCACACTATTACCGTATGCATAATACTACCGCCAAACGTCAACACACTAACGAATCATAACATTATGACCACTGACCACCATCAGACTGAACGCCGCCTGCGAGGACGTGACGCGGGAAAGAAGTCTGTAAGCGCAGCGGGTAATCGGGAATTTTTTTACCGACGATGTTGTTGTTCGTTGTTGTTGTTGTCTTCAGTCCTGAGACTGGTTTGATGCAGCTCTCCATGCAACTCTATCCTGTGCAAGCTTCTTCATCTCCCAGTACCTACTGCAACCTACATCCTTCTGAATCTGCTTAGTGTATTCATCTCTTGGTCTCCCCCTGCGATTTTTACCCTCCACGCTGCCTTCCAATACTAAATTGGTGATCCCTTGATGCCTCAGAACATGTCCTACCAATCGATCCCTTCTTCTGGTCAAGTTGTGCCACAAACCTCTCTTTTCCCCAACCCTATTCAATACTTCCTCATTAGTTATGTGATCTACCCATCTAATCTTCAGCATTCTTCTGTAGCACCACATTTCAAAAACTTCTATTCTCTTCTTGTCCAAAATATTTACCGTCCATGTTTCACTTCCATACATGGCTACACTCCATACAAATACTTTCAGAAATGACTTGCTGACACTTAAATCTATACTCGATGTTAACAAATTTCTCTTCTTCAGAAACGCTTTCCTTGCCATTGCCAGTCTACATTTTATATCCTCTCTACTTCGACCATCATCCGTTATTTTGCTTCCCAAATAGCAAAACTCCTTTACTACTTTAAGTGTCTCATTTCCTAATCTAATACCCTCAACATCACCCGACTTAATTCGACTACATTCCATTATCCTCGTTTTGCTTTTGTTGATGTTCATCTTATATCCTCCCTTCAAGACACCATCTATTCCGTTCAACTGCTCTTCCAAGTCCTTTGCTGTCTCTGACAGAATTACAATGTCATCGGCGAACCTCAAAGTTTTTATTTCTTCTCCATGGATTTTAATACCTACTCCAAATTTTTCTTTTGTTTCCTTTACTGCTTGCTCAATATACAGATTGAATAACATTGGGGAGAGGCTACAACCCTGTCTCACTCCCTTCCCAACCGCTGCTTCCCTCTCATGCCCCTCAACTCTTATAACTACCATCTGGTTTCGGTACAAATTGTAAATAGCCTTTCGCTCCCTGTATTTTACCCCTGCCACCTTTAGAATTTGAAAGAGAGTATTCCAGTCAACATTGTCAAAAGCTTTCTCTAAGTCTACAAATGCTAGAAACGTAGGTTTGCGTTTCCTTAATCTTTCTTCTAAGATAAGTCGTAAGGTCAGTATTGCCTCACGTGTTCCAGTATTTCTACGGAATCCAAACTGATCTTCCCCGAGGTCAGCTTCTACTAGTTTTTCCATTCGTCTGTAAAGAATTCGTGTTAGTATTTTGCAGCTGTGGCTTATTAAACTGATTGTTCGGTAATTTTCACATCTGTCAACACCTGCTTTCTTTGGGATTGGAATTATTACATTCTTCTTGAAGTCTGAGGGTATTTCGCCTGTTTCATACATCTTGCTCACCAGATGGTAGAGTTTTGTCAGGACTGGCTCTCCCAAGGCCGTCAGTAGTTCTACTGGAATGTTGTCTACTCCGGGGGCCTTGTTTCGACTCAGGTCTTTCAGTGCTCTGTCAAACTCTTCACGCAGTATCGTATCTCCCATTTCATCTTCATCTACATCCTCTTCCATTTCCATAATATTGTCCTCAAGTACATCGCCCTTGTATAGACCCTCTATATACTCCTCACACCTTTCTGCTTTCCCTTCTTTGCTTAGAACTGGGTTTCCATCTGAGCTCTTGATGTTCATACAAGTGGTTCTCTTATCTCCAAAGGTCTCTTTAATTTTCCTGTAGGCAGTATCTATCTTACCCCTAGTGAGATAAGCCTCTACATCCTTACATTTGTCCTCTAGCCATCCCTGCTTAGCCATTCTGCACTTCCTGTCGATCTCATTTTTGAGACGTTTGTATTCCTTTTTGCCTGCTTCATTTACTGCATTTTTATATTTTCTCCTTTCATCAATTAAATTCAATATTTCTTCTGTTACCCAAGGATTTCTACTAGCCCTCGTCTTTTTACCTACTTGATCCTCTGCTGCCTTCACTACTTCATCCCTCAAAGCAACCCATTGTTCTTCTACTGTATTTATTTCCCCCATTCCTGTCAATTGTTCCCTTATGCTCTCCCTGAAACTCTGTACAACCTCTGGTTCTTTCAGTTTATCCAGGTCCCATCTCCTTAAATTCCCACCTTTTTGCAGTTTCTTCAGTTTTAATCTACAGGTCATAACCAATAGATTGTGGTCAGAGTCCACATCTGCCCCTGGAAATGTCTTACAATTTAAAACCTGGTTCCTAAATCTCTGTCTTACCATTATATAATCTATCTGATACCTTTTAGTATCTCCAGGGTTCTTCCATGTATACAACCTTCTATCATGATTCTTAAACCAAGTGTTAGCTATGATTAAGTTGTGCTCTGTGCAAAATTCTACCAGGCGGCTTCCTCTCTCATTTCTTAGCCCCAATCCATATTCACCTACTACGTTTCCTTCTCTCCCTTTTCCTACACTCGAATTCCAGTCACCCATGACTATTAAATTTTCGTCTCCGTTCACTATCTGAATAATTTCTTTTATTTCATCATACATTTCTTCAATGTCTTCGTCATCTGCAGAGCTAGTTGGCATATAAACTTGTACTACTGTAGTAGGTGTGGGCTTCGTATCTATCTTGGCCACAATAATGCGTTCACTATGCTGTTTGTAGTAGCTTACCCGCATTCCTATTTTCCTATTCATTATTAAACCTACTCCTGCATTACCCCTATTTGACTTTGTGTTTATAACCCTGTAGTCACCTGACCAGAAGTCTTGTTCCTCCTGCCACCGAACTTCACTAATTCCCACTATATCTAACTTTAACCTATCCATTTCCCTTTTTAAATTTTCTAACCTACCTGCCCGATTAAGGGATCTGACATTCCACGCTCCGATCCGTAGAACGCCAGTTTTCTTTCTCCTGATAACGACTTCCTCTTGAGTAGTCCCCACCCGGAGATCCGAATGGGGTACTATTTTACCTCCGGAATATTTTACCCAAGAAGACGCCATCATCATTTAATCATACAGTAAAGCTGCATCCCCTCGGGAAAAATTACGGCCGTAGTTTCCCCTTGCTTTCTGCCGTTCGCAGTACCAGCACAGCAAGGCAGTTTTGGTTATTGTTACAAGGCCAGATCAGTCAATCATCCAGACTGTTGCCCCTGCAACTACTGAAAAGGCTGCTGCCCCTCTTCAGGAACCTCTGGCCTCTCAACAGATACCCCTCCGTTGTGGTTGTATCTACGGTACAGCTATCTGTATCGCTGAGGCACGCAAGCCTCCCCACCAACGGCAAGGTCCATGGTTCATACGGGTCACAAATTGGGATATCCACTAACATCGGGGATTTTGATGAGCGAACTGTTATGGACTGGCGCTTGCTGATGAGCATCTCGAAAAAGGCGAAATTGGTACCGGGTCACACGCTGCTCTTACAGGGTGTTTCAAAAATGACCGGTATATTTGAAACGGCAATAAAAACTAAACGAGCAGCGATAGAAATACACCGTTTGTTGCAATATGCTTGGGACAACAGTACATTTTCAGGCAGACAAACTTTCGAAATTACAGTAGTTACTATTTTCAACAACAGATGGCGCTGCGGTCTGGGAAACTCTATAGTACGATATTTTCCACATATCCACCATGCGTAGCAATAATATGGCGTAGTCTCTGAATGAAATTACCCGAAACCTTTGACAACGTGTCTGGCGGAATGGCTTCACATGCAGATGAGATGTACTGCTTCAGCTGTTCAATTGTTTCTGGATTCTGCCGGTACACTTGGTCTTTCAAGTGTCCCCACAGAAAGAAGTCACAGGGGTTCATGTCTGGCGAATAGGGAGGCCAATCCACGCCGCCTCCTGTATGTTTCGGATAGCCCAAAGCAATCACACGATCATCGAAATATTCATTCAGGAAATTAAAGACGTCGGCCGTGCGATGTGGCCGGGCACCATCTTGCATAAACCACGAGGTGTTCGCAGTGTCGTCTAAGGCAGTTTGTACCGCCACAAATTCACGAAGAATGTCCAGATAGCGTGATGCAGTAATCGTTTCGGATCTGAAAAATGGGCCAATGATTCCTTTGGAAGAAATGGCGGCCCAGACCAGTACTTTTTGAGGATGCAGGGACGATGGGACTGCAACATGGGGCTTTTCGGTTCCCCATATGTGCCAGTTCTGTTTATTGACGAAGCCGTCCAGGTAAAAATAAGCTCCGTCAGTAAACCAAATGCTGCCCACATGCATATCGCCGTAATCAATCCTGTGCACTACATCGTTAGCGAATGTCTCTCGTGCAGCAATGGTAGCGGCGCTGAGGGGTTGCCGCATTTGAATTTTGTATGGATAGAGGTGTAAACTCTGGTGCATGAGACGATACGTGGACGTTGGCGTCATTTGGACTGCAGCTGCAACACGGCGAACGGAAACCCGAGGCCGCTGTTGGATCACCTGCTGCACTAGCTGCGCATTGCCCTCTGTGGTTGCCGTACGCGGTCGCCCTACCTTTCCAGCACGTTCATCCGTCACGTTCACAGTCCGTTGAAATTTTCAAACAGATCCTTTATTGTATCGCTTTTCGGTCCTTTGGTTACATTAAACCTCCGTTGAAAACTCCGTCTTGTTGCAACAACACTGTGTTCTAGGGGGTGGAATTCCAACACCAGAAAAATCCTCTGTTCTAATGAATAAACCATGTTGTCTACAGCACACTTGCACGTTGTGGACAGCACACGCTTACAGCAGAAAGACGACGTACAGAATGGCGCACCCACAGACTGCGTTGTCTTCTATATCTTTCACATCACTTGCAGCGCCATCTGTTGTTGAAAATTGTAACTACTGTAATTTCGAAAGTTTGTCCGCCTGAAAATGTACTGTTGTCCCAAGCATATTGCAACAAACGGTGCATTTCTATCGCTGCTCGTTTAGTTTTTATTGCCGTTTCAAATATACCGGTCATTTTTGAAACACCCTGTATGAACATCTATGGGAGGTGGTTGAACGGCGGTGTGAACCACGACTAGGCCACAAGGTGCTGGACTTCCGCGCCCCATATCAGAACGTGTACGACGCAGGCTTGACCGTTCTGTAATGGTGGATAGGCAGTAGGTCTGACGGCAGCGTGCTTTATCAGTACAGGCACAAGTGTTTCGAGCACACCTTTAGTGCACATCGTTGGACGTCCCCGGCTCCGCATGAATTCCAATGCTGACATAACGTTAATATCAGTTAGCCGGCCGTGGTGCCCGAGGGACTCTAGGCGCTTCAGTCCGGAACCGCGTGACTGCTACGGTCGCAGGTTCGAATCCTGCCTCGGGCATGGATGTGTGTGATGTTCTTAGGTTAGTTAGGTTTAAGTAGTTCTAAGTTCCAGGAGGACTGATGACCTCAGATGTTAAGTCCCATAGTGCTCAGAGCCATTTGAACCACTTTTGGTACGGGATTATCGGGACTGGAATGTGGAACACTGAAAACGCGTCGCGCGGTGCGGGTAATCACATTTCTCGAAATTTCGGCCCGAGAATCGTGTCAGGATACGCTGTCGCCCAATCGAACTGCTGCTCGCTAGATGCACCGCGCCACAGACGTAGGCCGGTGGGGACGCTAGTACAGTATTGTGGACACCAGTCTGGACTTGTATGAGACTGAAGGTTAAGATTACCAAATCAAAATTATCAAAAGCATGACAGTGTTTCACAAAAAAACAGAACGTTTTTCATTAAGAAGGCCTGTCAGTTCTTTTTAGAAACAATAAAATGTTTATATTTTACACAATGGTGTAATAAACATGCTCTACTCTCAATATTAGCAGGTATTCATAATAATAAATCGAAAATATGCTGTACTGTTGAGCAATTGTATTTAATTGTTACAGATGTAATCCAATTACCTTCACGCAACTTGTAGTATTTTTCAGTGGTGCTTCTTTTAAAAGTGTATTTTTCAATGTACTACTAAGAGAGGAGCTGAATTGTTATCTTGGAGGTTGTAGTTTACTGAAATTGTACTTGAACAGTAAAATTTCTTTGACAGTATCCATCGACAAACTATTCTTTTCTTTTGTCCATTGAACAAATGTGAGGGAAAAGACACATTCAGTAGATGCATTGCAACTAGGAATCGCAAGGAGAATTTTGTGATAACGGTTACACGCTTTGACCCTTTTCTTTTAATAAAGAACACCATAATGAAGATATGGGAGGATGTCCTCACACCAAAGGTTCTTTGAGTCACTGAGTTTAAGTCATTTTAGGCACTTTAATTCGGTCACTGTCTGCATCCAACTTATTATCAAGTCTGTTTTTAGTGTTATGTGTAGATTATAATTTTGCTAAATTAAGCTACCGTGAAATTCGTTGCATGATGAAATGCACCTCCCTAACCAAAAAGACGGAAATTTTCTAAAAACAGAAACAAAGAAAGGAAAAAATGCCATCCGGACGTTAGGAAAATAAAAAAGATGCTTCGAAAGGCCGTAAATGTTCGGAAACAGCCTGACAGTTTGTACCCTACCTTTGGTAGCAATCTATGACACCATTTAATATGTAGACTATATGAACGACCTGTATTTCGTCTTTTCTCCGACGGCAGTGCAGTGTTCCTCAAGATCGGAATCGTGCTACAGTGGTTTGAGCACCATAATAGTTAACTCATGTCAATGTCATGACCATCAGATTCGTGTGATTTATATATTTACACGACAAGTTCCATAGGACTAAATTAAGTATCAAATCCTCAAGGTCATGGAACGTGTCAGTACATGAAATTACAACATAAAAGTAATAAAAGACAATAATGAAATGTATATGAACCTGAAAAAAGTCAAGCCATAAGTTTAAGTAAACGCAGTCAACAATACAACAACAATCAGCTTATTTTTTCAAGGAATTCCTAGACAGAATAGAAGGAGTGACCCATGAGGAAACTCATCAGTTTCGATTTGAAAGCGCACGGATCACTGCTAAGATTTTTGAATTCTAGTGGTAGCTTACTGACAATGGATGCAGCGGTATACTGCCACCATTTTGCACAAGACTTAAGGAAGTCCGAGCCAAATGCACGTTTGATTTCTGCCGAGTATTAACTGATTGAAAGCTGCTTATTCTTGGGAATAAGCAAATATTGTTAACAGGATACGACAGATTGAGAGGCCAATGTCAAAGTACCTAGACTCGTGAGCAGGGGGTCTACAAGAGGTTCGCAAACTCACACCACTTATTGCCCAAACCGGCTGTTTCTGAGCCAAAAATTTCATGTTAGAATGGGCAGAGTTACCCAAAAATTTAATAATACCATACGACATAAGGGAACGAAAATAAGCAAAGTAGACTAATTTTCGTGCCGAATGATCGCTCACTTCAGATACCGTTCGAATAATAAGTAAAAACGGCAGCATTAAGTCTCTGAACAAGATCCTGAACGTGAGCTTTCCACGACAGATTACTATCTACCTAAGCACCAAGAAATCTGAACTGTTCAGTTTCACCAATCATAAGCCCATTCTGTGAAATTAAAACGCCAAGTTTGGTTGAAATGTGGGTTAGAAACTGTAAAAATTGAGTCTTACTGTGCTTTGGCGTTAGTTTATTTTGTACAAGGCGTGAACTTAGGTCATGACCTGCACTATTATTGTAACCGAGCCAACGTTGCACACAACATCCTTTACTACCAAGCCCGAGTCATCAGCAAACAGAAATATTTTAAAGTTACCCGTAATACTAGAGGGCATAACATTCATTTAAATTAAGGAACAGGAGCGGCCCCAACACTGATCCCTGGGGCACCCCCCACTTGACCGTACCGCACTCAGACCCCACAACACATTCATTCTCTACATTGTGAATAATGAACTTTTGCTGTCTGTTGCTAAAGTAAGAGGTGAGCCAATCGTTAGCTACCTCCCGTACTCCGTAATGGTCCAACTTCTGGAGCAAAATTTTGTGATCAACACAGTCAAACGCCTTAGTTAAATCAAAAAAATATGCCCAGCGCTCGAAACCTTTTGTTTAACCCAGTCAGTATCTCACAGAGAAAAGAGAATACAGCATTTTCAGTTGTTAAACGATTTCTAAAGCCGAACTGTACATTTGATGGCAAATCGTGTGATATAAAATGATCAATTATCCTTACATACACAGACTTTTCTTTAACTTTAGCAAACACTTATGGCGTAGAAATACGTCTAAAATTGTCTACATTATCCCTTCCTCCCTTTTTATAAAGCGGCTTTACTGCTGAGTACTTGTATCATTCAGGAAACTGACCATGCCTAAAGGAAAAATTACAAATATGGCTAAATACAGGGTTAACATGTGCAGCCCAGTAATTTAATATTCTGCTAGGCGCTCCACCATATGCATGAGAGTCCTTAGTCTTTAGTGATTTAATTATTGATTCAGTTTCCCCCTTGTCTGTATGAAAGAGTAGTATTTCAGACATCAATCCAGGAAACTCATTTTCAAAGAGAGTTATATGATTCCCTGTAGAAACTAAATTTTTGTTTAATTCACCAGCAATGCACAGAAAATTAGTTTTAAATATTGTGCATATATCTAATTTATCCGTGAAAGAACTATTTTTACTACGAACTGATTTTCTATCGTCGACCTTGTGTTGCTGACCAGACACTTCTTTCACAACTGACCATATGGTTTTAATTTTATCCTGTAAATTAGCCTTACTATTTGCATACCACATACCCTTTGCCTTCATAATAGCATTTTCAAGCGTTCTACAGTACTGTTTGTAATGGACTACTGTAGCTTGATTGTGACTACCGAATATTTTGATATAATTCCCGCTTTGTTCTACATTATCTGAACACAATGCGACACCTATGGAACGTTTTGGGTATCAGTTTCGTATCCACATACCACATAACCGTAATTTGCCTCTCCGTATATATGTGGTGCCAGTTACCACCGGAAAACTCCCAAAGACTTATCGAAGAGGTGTCACGCGGAATCGCTGCTCTGTTAAGTTTACAAGTATGTGTCAACACACTATGAAACAGGCAGGTCCTGCTTTAAGGTCCAAGCGACGCGAGCTGCTGCCTGGGGCTGTAATCTGGTCCGCGCTGCCCGTGAGTGTTTTGGTTCCTCATAGTATGTGGACACGGACATAAAATTTAAATCTTGTGATATGAAATCTGCAGAAACCTTCTGTTTCTGAGTTCCTGGTAAACAGGTTCTGCCTCACTAAACAAAATCAATTCTAATTCCTCCACAATCCCGAACAACAACGATAACAGCTGTCAGTGTAACGGATATGACACTTGCTTGTTGTTTCCTTACGATGGAATAATAACGATATTAATAAATATAATACTGACACTGAAATTCTGTATCAACTTAACCATAGAAAGAGAAAAATGAAACCGTTTGTTCATTAAAATATCAACTAGTTCTTTAAAAATGACTCTGAGCACTATGTGACTTAACATCTGAGGTCATCAGTCCCCTAGAACTTAGGACTACTTAAACCTAACTAAGCCAAGGACATCACACACATCCATGCCCGAGGCTGGATTGGAACCTGCGACCGTAGCGGTCACGCGGTTCCAGACTGAAGCTCTTAGAACCGCTCGGCCACATCGGCCTGCTCAACTAGTTCCTTGCATATATGCTTATTACATAGTAAGAATGTTTGAACTAGGCCCTTGAGTTCTGTTAATTTCACCTTTAATCTTCGTTTAGCGATATGAACAACTCAATGAAAATTGAACCACGCAAAGACTGTGTTTCTCTTTATGCATTTAAAAAAGTCAGGAACAGTTTTTACAACAGTGTTTTGAATACAGAATATCTTTACATAGTGTGTATTTTGCTATACTTCAGTTCTCACTGTGTTCCACATCAGGGTACTGGGTCTCCTGTCGTGGATGAAATGCGGTCTGTGTATACCGCTTCCGTCGGCAAACAGCCCTCGAAAAGTTATTATAATCTTAGACAGTAGGACCACTATGACTTTACGGCAACAAGATTGAACAGTTGTCCTACAGTTTCCGTATACCACAGCGACGTCATACCAACTTCCATGAAATATAAGACACAAGACATTGAAGATTTGCCATTTAGAACCGACACTACCAGCTGATGACTTCTTCTTGTTTTACTGGGCATCAGTTCCCTTTAGTGCAGTACAGCGTTTCCTATTCTCAAGATCTGAGAAATTTATTTTAATTAACTTCGCACCCGGATGTCATTCATGTCGTCACAGTCGTCTCTTACAAAGGAAGGGAAGACTTGTGCGCCACCATCGTCAGAACTGTATAAACTTTGTCCTGTCTGCGACAGTTTTTTTAACTTCTTGTGTATCGTATTTTCTGAGGCAGCTAAGTATTTGCCTAAGTGAGGGTGGGAAACGGCCCAAAAACTATAATCAGGCTTTTCGGTGCACCAGCCACGGCTTTTGACATACTGTGCGGATTTGGTATTCATGTGCCCCAACTCCCTGTCCCACAAGCTAGCTCACTGCCCGTTACGCTAAACGAGGGGATCAACGTCAATTAATGACTATCATCTGCAGTTAATATCTCATAGGGACCACAAAAGTGCATTTACACTGGCGCTTGCCTCATATGCAAGAAGAGACATGTGTGTAAGTGCATATATAATTATCGACATGCGGACGGGGCGGAGACCTGCAGACCTGAAGAGGATGGTAGAAGATCGTACAGCCTGGAGAGGGTTGGGTATGGGTTGTTTGGGGAAGGAGACCAGACAGCGAGGTCATCGGTCTCATCGGATTAGGGAAGGATGGGGAATGAAGTCGGCCGTGCCCTTTGAGAGGAACCATCCCCGCATTTGCCTGGAGTGATTTAGGAAAATCACGGAAAACCTAAATCAGGATGGCCGGACGCGGGATTGAACCGTCGTCCTCCCGAATGCGAGTCCAGTGTCTAACCACTGCGCCACCTCGCTCGGTAGGGGCGGAGAAGTTGTTACGATACGGACTTGGATTCGCAAGGACAATGGCACAAATTCGGTGCCTGACCATCCAGTGCGATTTCCCCAAATCGCTCTAGGCGGATGCTGTGATAGTTCTTTTGAAAAGGACACATCCGATTTCCTTCCCCAATCGTCCTTAATCTGAGCTTGTGCTCTGTCTCTAAAGAAGGTTCTACTGATAGGATGTGAAACACTGTTGCGCCGCAGAAAGATTTCGTGAGAAAATGCAAAACTTTCTTACATTTTTCTCCAGCCGCCGCTAAGCCAAGTCAAACCACACGCTGCGCATCATGTAGCAGTCAGAACGACAAACAAACAAAGAGTCGATCTGCAAATAATACGGCGCATGTACAAAGCAATTGCTTCATTTTGGTCGAGCGAGAAGTCTGAAGCGTTATTTGAGGAACATAACCTCACTGAGGAGGGATCATAGTGTCATTCTGACATCAGAACACCGTGCCACAAGAATGAGTGGATGTTCCACCAGAACACATGTCAGCCCACTGGTGCGGCGGAAAAGCATCAACTTGAAGCACAAAGCGCCATTGTTATGAAACATATGTGTGGCAAAGAATGCTGATGAACAGAAACCACGAGGACAAACGCAATTGTTCTCCCACGAGATAATGTCGTTGCCTCGGGCAGACAGTAATAAATACTTAGCCTTCCAAGCCCATTTTCGATTCAGTTACACTGAAATGAATACCCCAATATGTCCCATATAACTACTACCTTCGAGATAGCTGCATGCTTGATCTGGCAAACCTCGCCTCTGTCAGCTGCCAACACCTCATCCACTCACGTAAAGACTTCACAGAGGAAGATTGCACTGTAGTTCCTTCTCTAGATTGTCGCACAGATGACAAAATGGTAGATATCGGAATAGACGACAGAGGGATAGAGAAACAATTAAAATCGCTCAAAAGAGGAAAGGCCTCTGGACCTGATGGGATACCAGTTCAATTTTACACAGAGTACGCGAAGGAACTTGCCCCCCTTCTTGCAGCGGTGTACCGTAGGTCTCTAGAAGAGCGTAGCGTTCCAGAGGATTGGAAAAGGGCACATGTCATCCCCGTTTTCAAGAAGGGACGTCGAACAGATGTGCAGAACTATAGACCTATATCTCTAACGTCGATCAGTTGTAGAATTTTGGAACACGTATTGTGTTCGAGTATAATGACTTTTCTGGAGACTAGAAATCTACTCTGTAGGAATCAGCATGGGTTTCGAAAAAGACGGTCATGTGAAACCCAGCTCGCGCTATTCGTCCACGAGACTCAGAGGGCCATAGACACGGGTTCGCAGGTAGATGCCGTGTTTCTTGACTTCCGCAAGGCGTTCGATACAGTTCCCCACAGTCGTTTAATGAACAAAGTAAGAGCATATGGACTATCAGACCAATTGTGTGATTGGGTTGAGGAGTTACTAGATAACAGAACGCAGCATGTCATTCTCAATGGAGACAACTCTTCCAAAGTAAGAGTGATTTCAGGTGTGCCGCAGGGGAGTGTCATAGGACCGTTGCTATTCACAATACACATAAATGACCTTGTGGATGACATCGGAAGTTCACTGAGGCTTTTTGCAGATGATGCTGTGGTGTATCGAGAGGTTGTAACAATGGAAAATTGTACTGAAATGCAGGAGGATCTGCAGCGAATTGACGCATGGTGCAGGGAATGGCAATTGAATCTCAATGTAGACAAGTGTAATGTGCTGCGAATACACAGAAAGATAGATCCTTCATCATTTAGCTACAAAATAGCAGGTCAGCAACTGGAAGCAGTTAATACCATAAATTATCTGGGAGTACGCATTAGGAGTGATTTAAAATGGAATGATCATATAATGTTGATCGTCGGAAAAGCAGATGCCAGACTGAGATTCATTGGAAGAATCCTAAGGAAATGCAATCCGAAAACAAAGGAAGTAGGTTACAGTACGCTTGTTCGCCCACTGCTTGAATACTGCTCAGCAGTGTGGGATCCGTACCAGATAGGGTTGATAGAAGATATAGAGAAGATCCAACGGAGAGCAGCGCGCTTCGTTACAGGATCATTTAGTAATCGCGAAAGCATTACGGAGATGATAGATAAACTCCAGTGGAAGACTCTGCAGGAGAGACGCTCAGTAGCTCGGTACGGGCTTTTGTCAAAGTTTCGAGAACATACCTTCACCGAAGAGTCAAGCAGTATACATAAGTCCCCTAGAACTTAGAACTACTTAAACCTAACTAACGTAAGGACATCACACACATCCATGCCCGAGGCAGGATTCGAACCTGCGACCGTGGCGGTCGTGCGGTTCCAGACTGTAGCGCCTTTAACCGCTCGGCCATTCCGGCCGGCAGAGGCATACCGACAATCCTTCTTTCCACGAACAATACGAGACTGGAATAGAAGGGAGAACCGATAGAGGTACTCAAGGTACCCTCCGCCACACACCGTCAGGTGGCTTGCGGAGTATGGATGTAGATGTAGATGTAGATGTAGACTTGGGAACTTCCATTTCCAGTTTGGTGAGAGCCGAACTGATACTGTTTGGTATATCGTCAACCTGTCGCAAAATTGCCTCCAACTTGCGTATGCGACCAAACATCGGAGTTCACAGCCAACCTCTGGTAGAGAGGTTGCGCCATCGCTCAGCACTACCACCTACATTCCATGCAGTACTGCTGGAGTTGACTCGGGCACACCCCTAGAGCCCTAGTAAAAGCACTCAATGATCTGATGGTCTACCGCCATCGCCATTGCCGGCAGAGAAGATGATTCAATTGTAATTGTAATTGCTAATGCTACTTCATTAGTGAACATAAAGCTAACAGACCTTCATCACCGTACTTCACGACTCGCCATCATGCAGTTGTAAGGGTCTCAGTCCAGGCCCTTACAACACTAATCTTAATTCTAGCCCCCCTTCGACAGCCGCTATTATTTCGACAAAAAGTCATCGTAGGAAGATGTTGGGAATTCCTCAAGTCTTAAGAGAACTCTTCAGAAAGCTAGATCTCCGCGGCAACTTCCCGAGTAATCTCTGTGAATTACTTTGCGTCCGCTAACAGAGCTGTAGCATAGCAAGACAAATTTGTATAACCTTTACTCTCTGCAGTACTATGTTCAGTAACCTATTTTATAATGGAAATCAGTAAGTGTATGTAAGTGAAATAGTTTCGCTCCTGTAATTACACTCTTGCTAAGAACATTTCCTGGAAGTCAAGTTTTGTATAGCGATTCTAAAAACGGTGAAATTCTCTGTACACTTGAGTTATTTCAAAAATGTTACTCGAAGGTGAATTTCAATGAGCTTCAGTACGTCTCGTGATAATAGAGACTATGATGAAGTCCACGAAATGTTGAAGTTAAGGTGTACGTCTACGCTACAGATTTTCTGCTGGAATATCTCTGCGCCCTCTGCTTAAACGCCGTGGGTGCGCATTAAATCACTTCTGCAGAGTATGTGTTGGTTACACGCTGCTGCGTGGGCTCGATGGGGGCAGTGACGTTGTTACTCCGCGTTTACTTTCTAGACAGTCGTCAGAATTTGTAGCACTGCTTCTCATCGTACCATTTTCTAGAGTAAAACTGGGTTTCGATTGTTCCATTTTCTCGTTCTTCTCCCTCTCTTACTTCAGATGTAATGTTACGCCCAGTGCCAGTTTAAGGGGGGTATCATAATTTGTCATGTGATATACATCTACATTATGTGAACCAATTTTAAGGCAGATCGGTATCTCAATTTTGTCCCCAGCTATCATTGATAATAAAGAAAGCCTAAGTAGTTGTCGCCGCATCCAAAGAGTTTTCCCTAATTGTGGTGTCACCGCCAGACACCACACTTGCTAGGTGGTAGCTTTAAATCGGCCGCTGTCCATTAGTACATGTCGGACCCGCGTGTCGCCACTGTCAGTAATTGCAGACCGAGCGCCACCACACGGCAGGTCTAGAGAGACGTACGAGCACTCGCCCCAGTTGTACGGACGACTTTGCTAGCGACTACACGTACGAAGCCTTTCTCTCATTTGCCGAGAGACTGTTAGAATAGCCTTCTGCTAAGTCCATGGCTACGATCTAGCAAGGCGCCATTAACCATTTCTAGAGAGAGTCTCACTTGTATCATCAAGAATGCTGTATACAAATGATGGATTAAAGTTAAGTATTCCAGCAGCTACGTACTTTTCTTTATAGCATTCATTACGTATCCTGTTTCAGACCTCACGCCAGTCTGCGTTAGATTATAACGTGCATTTCGGCCTCCTCTAACTACAAGGTGTTGGCACATCTGCCAACACATCACTAATTGTGCCACATCCCTTCATTAATTAGTCAGTCCTGAGCGTTGTTGTCGGGTCAACCGGGTGATGATACTCAACCAACACACAAAGGAAGGCTTTTCTCACCATAGTTTGTCTCGTCGGCGGATAAATCCCTCAGTGCACGTGCAACTGTCGTACTGGATCCTGGCTTCTTTTGATAAATAACTTGCGCCGTACACCTTGTGAGTGATTTTACAACGGAAAACAAATAAATAAAATCAACTGTTACCCAAAGATCCAGCACGCCCATGCTCTGACGAATCCAGTGCGCATTTTCATTGGTAGATTTTAGGAAAAGGGTAGTGAAATAATTTTAATGGCAATTAATATGCTTTCAGAAGTCTTATTATTTATTACAAAACTTAATACCAGATCGAATGTACGCAAAATATAAACTAACTTATAATTCTTTAGTCCCTACGTATACACGAGGGAGCTGTGGATATAGTCAAATTTCATGATAGTTCACCACGAACAGGACCTTTATTCGCTTGGGATAATGATCTGCTTTAGAATGGGTTTACGGACAAGCACGCAGGGAACACAGACAGACAGCAATTAGCAACAGGGCAAAACACGTGATGCGAGATTACGATAAATTTTAGGGAGCCGCAAACCATTCGTTTAACGCAATGAGTGTTCTTACTCACTAGACTTGCGAGCCTGGGTAGTCTCTAGCTGACGGGGTTTAATGTGAAGCTTAGACTGGTTTGTGACGACACCGCATGTGACACCATGTCAAGAAAAATCCCCAATTTAATCAACACTATATCTATAATATAAGTAAGTCAGTCACACTCTGAACTTCATAGTGCTGATACGAAAAGGCTTAAACGTGACCTAAGTTATAAATATCAATCCTACTTAACATCTAATACCATAGTAAGAAACTATGTACGCACCGTGTCTTTGGGTCCGACGAAAACATTCACAAGCTTCGTCCTGACGCTGTGTCCGGAGTCAGTTCTTTATGGGGGGCCAGCAAGTGACCCATTCCCGACACATCGGACCGACAAGAAAATCAGTAACGTTGACAAAATGGGGCTGGTCCTTGGCCGCAGTTCTTTCTGAACAGACAAAAAAGTTCCAGAACGTTCTAGAAAATTCTCCATGGGTTTCTACAGTGACAACCAAAGGACTCGGTTTTTAAAAACAGGGGAAGGTTCTCTTCTCCTATGGAGACTCGTACCCATCCGGCATGTTTGCGGAAAACCTTCAAAGTATCCCAAGGGCCCCAGAGGAAAATGGGAACTGCCTCTGATTTGAAGCTACGTTGCCATATTACCAGACCACACATGTGACTACACTGGCACTTGACACATGAAAATAAATCGGGCAGCTGATCCCAGTAGCTGAATGATAAACAAACACAAAATGTCCAGCAGAACCGCTAATGCAAGCATCGACATGTGTCACAAAAATACGAGCCTGATAGAAATATTAAGTAAAACTCCAGGAAGTCTGGGAAAGATGATGAAGCGGGTACGGAAACAAGGTACCCCTATCAGTGGTTCGCCTCTTGTATCCTTGCTTTCTCCACCATGCTTTCCCTATAATTAATAATTATACATTCTAGACAAAAAATAAACAAAAATACGCGCTACGAAGTAATTATCAGCAGGGGATGGACATCAGTAGATATGATATATATGTACAGACGAATTAACGATTACAATTCCACAAAAATTGGATGATTTATTCAAGGAAAATAGCTTCACATTTTGAGTTAGTCAATGTTATGAAAATACCATTGTAGATTATTTAAAATACAGAGGGGTCCAAAAAAATGTATCCACTGTTTAAAAGTCTATAATTTGCAAACTAATTGACGGAGTTGTGTCATTTTTGGTGAAAGTATAGCTTAAAGTCCAACTTAAAGATATCACTGTAGGTGATCGAAATGGTCACCATTAACATCCACACACAAACGATGCCGCCGAACTGCAGCACGAACTACTGACTGCAACGTGTTCAGTTGGATATTTGCACATGAATGTATTGTGGATTCTCGAAGTTCATCCAATGTGCATGGCTTTTGTCGATAAACGACGTCCTTTAGTGTTCCCCACAGGTAAAAGTCCAGAGAAGTTAGGTCTGGGGAACGTGGTGGATACTCCACAGCACCTCTAGGGCCTGTCCATCTTCCTGGTAGATTTTCGTCCAGATACGCACTAGCACGTTTTTGGCATTGGGCTGGGGCACCGTCTTGTTGAAAGTAAAATCTTCCGTCTCCATTCAAGTCTCGGATGGCAGGCAAAATGGATGTCTGAAACTTCTGAAGGTACACCTCAGAAGACAACCCACACCACACATTTACTCCTGGCAAATTCACGGCTTTTTCTACAAGGACGTTCGGATTTTCGGCAGCCCAGTAGATGCAATAGTGGCGATTTAATGTACCATTCAGTTTGAACTGTGCCTCATCAGACCACACAATCACCTCTGCAAACTCTTCACCGTTGCGTACAATGTTAGTAAACCACTCGCAGTACTCCATTCTACGATCTGGGTCGTCCTTGTTCATTGCGTGTAGCAATCGTGGGATGTAGCACTTCCACTTCGCTGTCTTCAAAATTCGCCGAACACTTGAACAACTCACTCCAGTTTCACGGGCACACTGTCTCAGAGACTTCAGTGGTGATCGACTAAATTGTTGTAACACACGACGGGAGTTAGCTGGACTTTTTACTGTTACAGGTCGTCCAGGTTACAGGTCGTCGTTTTTTGTGTACATCTTTAAGACAGCCTTCGGCTTGAAATTTGTCTCGAATGCGACGAATCGTTAAACGTGTCGCTGGCTATGTCTGATGCACATTTCGCCATTGTCGTTGAACCTCATTAATGTTTTCGTACTTAAAATACCACTTCAAAACCGACTTCCGTTCATCAAATGTAAGCCTTGCGCCAGCCATGTTTACTCGAGTAAACAGGTGCAACTAAGAACAAAACACTGACTATCTGGCGACTGTCATGAGTCGAAACAAAACAACGCAATACAACGCTTGTGTGGCGATTGCCGGAACTAGAAACTGTTACACTACCAAAGATGAGTCAACTCCGTCAATTAGTTTGCCAGTTATAGGACTTTTAAACAGTGGATACATTTTTTTGGACCCCTCTGTATATAGCCGCTGAAAAAAAAGAACTTCAATAATTTAGCAGTTCAATAAGTAATGCAACACATTTTTGTTTCTGAAACAGGGGTTGTTTTATTCAGCATTGAAATACACCAGGTTATTCCCCAATCTTTTAGCTACACAATACTATTTTTCAACGTAATCTCCATTCAATGCTACGGCCTTACGCCACCTTGAAATGAGGGCCTGTATGCCTGCACGGTACCATTCCACTGGTCGATGTCGGAGCCAACGTCGTACTGCATCAATAACTTCTTCATCATCCGCGTAGTGCCTCCCACGGATTGCGTCCTTCATTGGGCCAAACATATGGAAATCCGACGGTGCGAGATCGGGGCTGTAGGATGCATGAGGAAGAACAGTCCACTGAAGTTTTGTGAGCTCCTCTCGGATGCGAAGACTTGTGTGAGGTCTTGCGTTGTCATGAAGGAGGAGAAGTTCATTCAGATTTTTGTGCCTACGAACACGCTGAAGTCGTTTCTTCAATTTCTGAAGAGTAGCACAATGCACTTCAGAGTTGATCGTTTGACCATGGGGAAGGACATCGAACAGAATAACCGCTTCAGCGTCCCAGAAGACTGTAACCATGACTTTACCGGCTGAGGGTCTGGCTTTAAACATTTTCTTGGTAGGGGAGTGGGTGTGGCGCCACTCCATTGATTGCTGTTTTGTTTCAGGTTCGAAGTGATGAACCCATGTTTCATCGCCTGTAACAATCTTTGACAAGAAATTGTCACCCTCAGCCACATGACGAGCAAGCAATTCCGCACAGATGGTTCTCCTTTGCTCTTTATGGTGTTCGGTTAGACAACGAGGGACCCAGCGGGAACAAACCTTTGAATATCCCAACTGGTGAACAATTGTGACAGCACTACCAACAGAGATGTCAAGTTGAGCACTGAGTTGTTTGATGGTGATCCGTCGATCATCTCGAACGAGTGTGTTCGCACGCTCCGCCATTGCAGGAGTCACAGCTGTGCACGGCCGCCCCGCACGCGGGAGACCAGACAGTCTTGCTTGACCTTGCGGCGATGATGACACACGCTTTGCCCAGCGACTCACCGTGCTTTTGTCCACTGCCAGATCACCGGAGACATTCTGCAAGCGCCTATGAATATCAGAGATGCCCTGGTTTTCCACCAAAAGAAACTCGATCACTGCCCGTTGTTTGCAACGCACATCCGTTACAGACGTCATTTTAACAGCTCCGTACAGCGCTGCCACCTGTCGGAAGTCAATGAAACTATACGAGACGACGCGGGAATGTTTGAAAATATTCCACAAGAAATTTCCGGTTTTTTCAACCAAAATTGGCCGAGAAAAAAAATGTGTTGCATTACTTATTGAACTGTCCTCGTATATGAAACCTATATGCGATACAACAACATTAAGTACGCTCTCGCATTCACTTAAGAATGGTTAGCAAAGTACGGACGTAGAGGTGGATACGACAAAATATTTCATTCGGTGCACGTGTTTTCTCGACGATTTGTGGGGTCGGAAGAAAGCTGCGAGGGATAGCTGGCGGAGTATCTTTTCGGGCAGTAAAACCGGCGCTCAGACGGCGCCGACAAAGACGGCGCCCACAGTAGGGAACTTATTAATTAGTTCCGAGAAGTTGACTGCGGAATGCCGGCGCGCTGCGATTACGCGCGAGTGCCGGGCGGCGGATGGCGGAGGGTGCGAACGGCGGCGAGTCGCGACTGCGCCGCGACGCAATATCTGAAAGGCGCCAAACCGTATTTCTGGATATAGTGCAATATTCATTAGTTCTTCGCGGTTGAAATTTAATAAAGCCGTTGTTCAAAGCTGTGCTCATGAATAAACCAAAACAATTTCGCGCGCCCTTATAAATATTCACGGTGTTAAGACGGGGCGGGAGATGGCCTATGTCACCACCCGCTGTGGCAGACTTAGGGCCGCCACCGCAGAGGAGGGGTTCCGCTCCGGCGCTGGAAGGGCCCATCGCCCGCAGTAGCTCGATCCCAGATTCACCTGTCGTTCGGTGGATAACGCTGCCAGTAACTTCCGAATGAAAAGCACGGAAACTGAACAATTTCACAATTTGACGCCTCGTCATCTGCTTCTGGTTTTCCCTTCTGTTCTAAAACAAATTGTGCCAACATCGTATTCTCTCTTAGTAGCCTTCTCTAAATAGGGTCTGTAGTTCCGGTGTAACTGGAAGTGTTCCACACGGTTCAGTATTTGGCCTGCTACATCCCTCTTATTCTTTAACCACTTGATTTCAGCTATGGTCGTTCACTCCAGTGATGTTTCTTAAAAGGACAGTACAATCACAGTTGTCATAGATTTAGGCAAGGAACTAAACGGTATGTATACGCCACTAAAGTGCGCGTCATTTATGTTGGCGGCCGAGTTTAGGTTCGTTCTGCGCATCTGACGTCACAAAACACAGTCAGCCAATGAACAGAGAACGACGTTGCCACATCTCGACTGCAGTGCAGAGCATGGACGAGTGTCTTCAGTTTTAGAAACGTTCAGTCATAAATAAGGTAATAGAACAAAAGCAATGTCTTGATAGCAGACATTATTTTATAGAAAGTTTGGAAAAAGCATTCTTTATACCAATTGCTTCATATTCTATTAATTAATTAAACCGAACAAGCAATAAGACTCCTAATTCAGGCGATAGCAAGGAAAGGTGTTTGTATCATTCTCACGAGCCGCTTTTTCGCAATAAAGAACAGCGAAAATTGTTTATTTCCTATTGTACTTCGACGAAACGTGAGTAATTCATAGTCATACCAACAGTGTTTGTCAGTATTTTGCGTGACATGTTATAGGCCTTATGGCATTAGATAGACGAGGTGCGTTAGCGTAACGGCTAAGGTGTTGGGCTGCTACGCGAAAGATTAAGAGTTCAGACCTTGTGCGAGGCTTAATATTTTCATTATTTAAAACAATATCGAAGTGCCTTATTTCACGAATTATATTCGTTTGAATGGAATTTTTTGAAATTTCTAGTGCTTTGTCTTTTCATTAACCCTTTCGCTTCTGCAGACACGTGCTGGCCGCATTCCGCGCTGTGCGCGATTTTGTCATCACTGCACTGCTCGCCTGTGCAGACACATGGTGTTCCCACTGCTTTGACACACTTATCATTCGATTTCACAAAAACTATTTGGCCCAAAAATTTGATTTTTACACGTCTTCTTGACTTATACCTTCGCCCCCATAAATAACTTAATTTTGTTCGATGTTCAACGCAGTTATTATGCAGCATTAAATGTAGTAAACCATTGCACGAAACTTTGAAGAGTTTGTATAGGTAGAAGTCCATAGTGTATACTTTCCGTATGGTCGATTTTAGTTGCCACAATGTTGAGAATGAAATGTGGACAAGATACATAAATTTCATATAAAATTTACTGTATAACAATATCTCATTTAATTTAAGTTCGACATAGGTGTCGTATGTAATATTGAGAAATATTCCGTCTTTCGCGACTGTAATAAAAGTATTATTTACACTGGACGCGTTTGGCTTTATTTTAAAGCACTTCAATGAAGGAAAGGTATGGCACATACACAATGGTATTCATGTGCTCTTTCTTGTTTTTGTTCCACAGTCGCAGTTTTCCCAATGGTACTGAAATATATTCCTCTTCTGCAACTGTAATAAGGGGCTTATTTAGACCAGACGCGTTTCTCTTTTGAAGCATCTTCAGTAGACAGTATTTTGTGTCCTCCATTGCCAAGTCACCTTTCGTAGTTTTGTGCTGCGGTAACACAATATTCAACGTTTGTGTTGGCAGATCAGTGTTTTAGCAAATAAATGATGTTTGTGTGTGCCATACACAAAAATTATATTTGACATAGCTCAGAGCACTTCACTGATAGACGGTATATTCAAGTGCTAATGTTTTTGGAAATCCACAGTTTTGTTTAATGTATTTTGTCTACTTCCTTTTGATTGATTGAAGTGCTTTAAAATAAAGCCAAACGTGCTCAGTGTAAAAAACTTTTGTTACAGTCGCTAAAGACGGAATATTTCTCAATTTTACATACGACACCTATGTGGTACTTAAATTAAATGAGATATTGTTATACAGTAAATTTTATATGAAATTTAGGTATCTTGTCCACATTTCATTCTCAACATTGTGGCAACTAAAATCGATCATACGGAAAGTATACTCTATGGTCTTTTACCTCTGCAAAGTCTTCAAAATTTCGTGCAATGGTTTACTATATTTAAAGCTGCATAATAACTGCGCTGAACATCGAAACAAAATTAAGTTATTTATGGGGGCGAAGGTATAAGTCAAGAAGACGTGTAAAAATCAAATTTTTGGGCCAAATAGTTTTTGTGAAATCGAATGATAAGTGTGTCAAAGCAGTGGGAACACCATGTTTCTGCACAGGCGAGCAGTGCAGTGACAAAATCGCGCACAGCGCGGAATGCAGGGAGCACGCCTTAGTAGCAGCGAAAGGGTTAATGCGGCCGTGGTGGCTTTACTTCGTGAACTGCGCGCTCCCCTGTAAACGTAAGCTTGCGAACTATGCTATACTATGGCGCTGCTTCTATTGGCGTGTGCGTCGTGTGCAACTGGCAACGCAGCAATCTCCCGCGTCTGGGCGGGCATGCGCGAGCCGCCAAGATAAAAGAATTGAACTATAGTATAACGTGCTGAGTGACAGTGTGATAGGACCGCCATTATTTTCTATATACATAAATGATCTGTCAGACAGGATGGGCAGCATTCTGCAGTTGTTGATGATGCTAATGTGATGTACGGTAAGGTGTAGAGGTTGGGTGACTGTAGGACGATACAAGATGATTTAGACGTAATCTCAATCTCTAGGTGGTGTGATGAATGGTGGCTAACTGTAAATGTAGAAAAATGTAAAGTAAATAAAGATGGGTAGAAGGATCAAATCTGTCCTATTCGGATACAGCTTTAGATGTGTCCTACTTGACACAGTCACGACGTTTAAATATCTGGGCGTGACGTAGCAAAGCGGTATGAAATGGAACCAGCATGTGAGGATAGTGTTAGGAAAAACGAATGGTTTATTGGGAGGACTTTGGTTTAATTGGGAGAATTCTAGGAAAGTGTGGTTCATCTGTAAAGCAGACCGCATATCATCTGTAAAGCAGGCCGCATATAAGGCACTAGTGCGAACTTTTATTGAGTACTGCTCGAGTGTTTGGGTTCTGTTGGTAGGCACCCAAATGCCTTGGTCATACTGTGGCATCAAGCAGTCTGGTCTGCAAGATAGGTGGTCTGCCAAGCGAGTGGATTCATTCATGTTTCTCAATGACTGTTTATGAGCTCTAGTACCCACAATTAAGCTACAAATTATTCTCCTGTTTGAATATTACGCAACGGAAACGTATAACGCACATCTGACTATTAGTAATGTACACAACTCTGATTGGTCAATACGCTCTGGGAATACTACTTTTTCTTTCTTACCCAACGGCTTTAACCAACACATGGCCATCGCACTGAATATGAATGGCGCACACATTATAAATTCTGGGTATCATGACTACACACTACTCGAAGAACAAGGCCACCAATCCTATTCTTTTCACTATCCTTTTTATTCCGATAAATTATATTATGATTCAAAGATTAAACACACCATTACATTTTATACAACAACTACACATGAGAAACTCCGCCCAGTGGGCATGGCTTTACATTGGTGATTCTCTATCTTATGGTCTCGTAATTATTTAACGCTACAGTGCACTTTCTGGATAGGATGGTGAATCTTTTGCTATACCTCACATTTCGACTCTCACACCCATCATCACGAAAACTTCCTCCAGGCCGAGCGGTACAAAAAGGAACATGCATGACCCACTGCCTCTGAACCTATCTTGCTACTCTCCTATGCAAAACACACATACTTACATTACATTAAATACATCACACTGGCAACATACCATACAACACAAAGAATAGTCACAACGTTAGAATCACATCACTTTCAGCTTTCCCATTTCACTTTTCTTTCCTACTACGAACTCTGGAGGATATGTGCACGTCTTCCTGTGCAATGCAAGCCAAGTGGCGTTGCTGGATAGACGGCTGACTCACCTCGCTTCTCTCTCAGAGTATTAGAGTTTGAATCAAGTGTCACAAGGAAACATAATATGCAAAGTAATATTAAGAACATATTTGTCACACACGTGAGTCCTCAACTGATACCATGGACGAGTACTTCTCTTTATCCTTTGTCTCATACACAGATTCAGACACACACAGTACTCATCACGTGGAAGTACTCGTCTCTAATTACAAGTCCTGTACACGCCATTTCTTAAATATTTCCAACTTAAAGTACACACGGCAGTAATTCAGCTTACCTTAAGCACTCGGAAGTATTTCAACTTATTGCTACACGTGGTTTTATTGTGACCGTTGGTCACTTCCGAAGATTACTACGTTCCCCTTAATATTACCTGGCTGACATTTAATTCTCCCCACAAAAGTTCCTGAAATAGAGAAATTATTATTCCAAACTACTCATAAGTATTCTACATGCATACCATTCTCTCCACTCTATTGTCTTTATGGAGCACACCTAAGACAGGTCTCACCAACACAAGATCCAGCGCCAGAGTGCTGAAACATGGCCGTTCTTCAGGTCATCTCGCACCTCTGCCGAAGTGGGGGAAGACCATGCTACCGTATTGGTCAGCAGCCACATTTCAGGCGCTCAAAGCTCCGGTAAGTTTCATTTCTTTGGTTCCACCAAAGGTGACCAAAGAACCGTCTCAAAGATGATCATATATTGCACATTCACTATCTGCGGTTAGCAGACGACCATACATTCATTCATTTCACAGATCTCACCAAATTGGGTGTAGGGATATATTTTGTGGGAGTGCACATGTGATCAATTAAATAAATAAATTGTCGTTCTTTCCTACACTGGTATCCGGCTTCGGTGTATTAAGTGAAATTGAGTTATTATTTAAAAAAAATATTTTGTTCTGACAAGAATAACGAATAATGTTGTACCTGTTTTCAATGTCGGGCGGTACTGTACCCTTTCACTGTACGCGATCGGGTTAAAAGAAGACATCAGTTCAGAGGCGGGCTGCTGGATGTGTTACCGGTGGTTCGAACAAAACATAAGTGTTACGGTGATGTTTCAGGAACTCAAATGGTAATTACTGGAGAAAAAGCGACGTTCTTAAGAGGAACATTGTAGAGAAAATTTAGAGAACCGGTATTTGAAGCTGACTGCCGAACGATTCTTTTGTCTCCAACATACATTACGCGTACGGAGCTCGAAGATAACGAACGAGAAAGTGAGGCTCATACAGAGGCGTATAGATAGTAGAGATGGGCAAAACTGTTCTTTTCAGAGATTGGATCAGAACTGTTCACTCCCTGAAATGAATTAGCTCTTTTTCATGACTCACCACTCATTTACAATAGAAAATAAATGGAAGGCACATTGCCCTTTAAACTTGGTTTATTCCAGTACTATACCTGTATTTTGATCTTATTTGATCCTATTTTGAAGTAACACAGATAATGAGTAAGAATTTTGTATTGTTTATTGAAATTTCCACGATATGACAAAGTTTTTGATTATTGATTTATTTTGCACTATCGTGGTTTTTTGGGTGATCGGAAAATGTTGTAACTTGAGATTTACATTAACAATGTATTTGGCTATAATGTATTAAAATTTCATTAACCTCATACAAATACATCACAAGCCATATATTTTTAAAGTGAACGTTTCCTTTCGAAGACTCCTAAAATCGCAAAATCCGTACAAGAATAAGAAAAAATTATATAAATTTGACTGTAAAACGAAAGTACTGCATATAGCCTTACGCAGAATAAAACAAGGAAAATATTGGTGTATCATATTTTGCGATACGTTTATCGGTTTGCTCGTAATTAAAGCGTAAATTCGAGTGTCCGTAATAAAAATCCTATAGTAAGAGGAGTCATCAGGAACCTAATCTAATCAGTTTAAAAAAATAAAAATAAAATAAAAACAATTGATGTATACATAACATAATAATGTAATATACATAGCGGTATTACTACGAAGAACAATATCCAGTGGGGACGAACTCCGATGCAGAAGCGCTGAGTGGAGCAGGTCGAGCCGCGAGCTGTATTACTGCGTGAGCTGAGACCGCAGAGACCAGAGTGACACCTGAGTCGCTTTGCTTGACGCTCTGGCTAGAGTCGAGACGGTGGGGTGAGCGTTGAGCGGGCGAGTTCCGAGGGTGGGGGGGAGCGGTGAACTCACCCGCTCCGAGACAAATCGTCCGTTCCCTTGCGAGCAGGTTTTTGCAAGTAGTTCCTATGTTAGCCGCTAGGTGGCTCTCTGTCCTGTTGCTTGCATCAACTGCCCAGAGGGCAGGACGTGCAACTGAAACGATCGCCGACAGAGTGCGATGCAAAGTTAAGCTGCGCCAGACACTGCACAGTGCACACGGCAGACGACGCACAGAGACGGCACGGCATATGTGAAACACAAAATCCAATGGGGCACTGCACAATGCAGGCAGCCAAGGTAGAAGCAGGGCAGAGGCCGGCGCTGGCTGTGTTGTGTGGCGCACACTGTGCTCTGACCAGCAGAGGCGCTGCTGATATGCTCCGTCTCTCTCTCTCTCTCTCTCTCTCTCTCTCTCTCTCTCTCTGTCGTGGGAAACGTTTGGAGCTACCATTCTTTTTTTCTGAATCACTGATTGTTCACTCCTTTGAAAGATTGAACTCTATGAATTAGTTCAAGAGCGGATCCCCCATCTCTAATAGATAGTCTTTTTTCCCTCGTCCTGTTGGCGAATGGAACAGCAGAAGAAATTAATTAGTGGTACGGGGTACACTCCACCACACACCATATCGCGGGGAGAGACGTTGCTAAAAAGGCTCTTTGGCCCGCATCTCATGGTCGTGCGGTAGCGTTCTCGCTTCCCACGCCCGGGTTCCCGGGTTCGATTCCCGGCGGGGTCAGGGATTTTCTCTGCCTCGTGATGGCTGGGTGTTGTTTGCTGTCCTTAGGTTAGTTAGGTTTAAGTAGTTCTAAGTTCTAGGGGACTGATGACCGTAGATGTTAAGTCCCATAGTGCTCAGAACCATTTGAACCATTTTTAAAAAGCCACCGTGAGAGCTCAAACAACGTTTATTTTACCTTCATCGGTTTGTGTAAGAAGAAGCAATGTGTTGGTTGACTCTTCTAGCAACATATTCGTCTTCGAATTTTAACACTAAATCACGTCATGATGCACAATGTTTCTGTTTTAGGGTCTGCCACGTGAGCTGACCAGCCATCTCTGTGACGCTTTCGCGGTTACTAAATCAATTTGTTTTACACACTCAAACGTGTCCTCTTGTTTCGTCACTAACAACCTGACTCTCAATGACTCCTGAGTAGTACACACGATTCTGTTAGCTCTGATTTGCTATTAGTCTAAATTCAAGGGAAATGAGTGCATTAACTAGGTTGAAGGTAGAGAAGAAGCTAAAAAGAAAGAAGATGAGGCTTCAAAGTCCCGAATTTGGGATGAAAATCGACCCTGCCCTTCAAAGGCACCATCCCTGCATTTAGGAAAAAGAGGGAAGGCCAAAATCAGCAGGCCAGAGAGGGCTTCAAAGCGCCGTCCACCGAGATACTACTCCTCCGTCTTACCACAGCACCGTCTCGGTCCCTCACCATTGACATGATACACGCGCTTTGTCTCTCTCAGGAGCTGAATATAACTTAACGCTACACTCGGCACTGGTGACCTGCTGCAAGACATTCATTTGACATGTTTTCATTACGTGGTTTAAAATGGGAAGCAAGCTGGAGTAACTGTTTTCAGACACAACCGATAATTTTTGTCCAGACGTTGACTTTCAGGCCTGCGAGTAGTACCATAACAGATCACAATACATTCTATATTTGTGATTATCTGTGTCTGTGTGTCTCGTTGTGTGTTTTCTGAGAAACCTGTTTTCTGCCTAAAATTGCAGCATGACATGCTGTGAAGCTTGACACTTGTTTCGCCCATGGGCCCGTCGGCGATGTAATTGCAACGGGGAGCATCGAGAGCTGGTCTGCAGTGAGGTTACAGAGGTTTGGGTGGTCGTGCTCATATGCTGCCAAGGTTGTTCCGACTACACTGCAGAAGTTTCTCTCCCTAAGATATATCCATATTTTTGAATCCCTCAAGAGAGACATTTGTGGCATTAGATTTGCTTCATATGAAGAGGTGCCACCTTTGTACAACCATATTTCCGTAAGCGACCGAAAACATACTTTCGTGAAGGCACTGACATAAATGTGTTAACAGTTATGGTGATTACTTTTGAAACAAATAGCTTATTTACTTTTTTCATCTGTCTCGTTTACATTTGACTGCCCCTAATACTGTGTACTGCATGTACCACACGTTTTTCGTTATACATCTAAGAAGTATTCTCATACTTATCTGAAATTCTCAAGCACAAATTTCCAGCCTACCTGCATGGGGTTAGGAATTTCTATCTGTCTATGCGAAATTATTTTATACTTCTAGCACAATTTAAAATGTGTTATATCAAAACTTTATTTTTATTAAAATAATCTTTTCAGATTTTAGTCGCATGTGTGTGATATTTCTCAATAGATTTTAAATATTGTGATCGGATCGTATTCATTTAAATTATTATTTAGTTGTATACTGTCACTTCCCAGGCGGCTTCGCCATTAGTGTGCTATTATTCTTTCTGGGAAGGCACTACGTCGCATCCGAACTACTCTGACCTACTTCCACTTTTAAGCAGTTGATCTCCACTCTCAAAACAAGAGTTGCGCTATCTAATGGGTAAAGTGTGCGAGGGCATAAGGAATCACAAGCTATTTCGAAACATCTCAGCTCTTGTGTGTAAAGTTTCTGGCTTCAATTCCAGCACGTGTAAATATTTCAATTTTCACGCAGTTTCATCAAACTTTGGCGTCAACTTTTAATGCAGGAAACCAAGCGAAGTTTTATTGTCCCCACCCCCCCCCCCCGTCCTACCCCCTCCCCCTCAAGGTAACAACTCCTAAGTATAAATGATTAAAGCAAATAAAAATTAAAGAATTTACACATGCTGTGGTCTAAAACTGGAACCATTAGTCTCAAGAGCAAATACTATTGCAAAACAGATTGTGACATCATATGCCCTTGGGTACTTGAGCTATTAGATTGCGTAAAACTTGCTTTGAGAGCTTAGGGAATCTGCTTAAAAGTGAAAGTTGGGCAGAGTAATTAGTATGTGACCTTGAGGGCTGCCAAAAAGAACAATCAGATCCAACTTCTGCCCATTAATGCGTATGTAACATATATTGCATAAATCTCCCCCTCGCCCTCTGTCTGTCCATCTCCTCTCCACCCATCTGTCTGCTCAGCTGTGGCTGTCCACTCACACACCGCCTGGAAAGTATTCCTATACTACCAGCACAGCATGCCAGTCCTGCATGGCAACCGAGATGTCAGGCATCAACAGACATTTTCACCTACATGTCCATTGCTAGCGAAGAGACTGACAAGAAAGCCAGTTAATACTGCATTGTCATCCAGTTCTGAGCAATGTTTAAAATTTCAAGTCTCTACCTCATCAATGAACTGTAAAATTTATATCAAATAAAGAGAGGGAGAACAAAATGATCTAATAAAAAAGTCTTAGTAAAACAGAAACGATTTAGACCTAATTAGGAACCTAAATACGAGCAAACCAAAGCCAACTTGAAAATAAGAGGCATTACATCAGATTACTTTAAAGGGCGTTGTCGCTGAAGCGAAGTTGGCAGTAAAGAATGAGTTAAAGACATGAAACGCTGCCCCAAAACAATACAGAACATGTAATTTTTTCACATCCGATTTATTGTGTTAAGATGGTAGCAAGTGCGGAAATAGTCATTCGGATTCTAAACAATAAATTACTGTAAAACAGTTCAGAACATGACAGTTCCTGCAGCATCATATAATCATTCATACACTCCTGGAAATGGAAAAAAGAACACATTGACACCGGTGTGTCAGACCCACCATACTTGCTCCGGACACTGCGAGAGGACTGTACAAGCAATGATCACACGCACGGCACAGCGGACACACCAGGAACCGCGGTGTTGACCGTCGAATGGCGCTAGCTGCGCAGCAATTGTGCACCACCGCCGTCAGTGTCAGCCAGTTTGCCGTGGCATACGGAGCTCCATCGCAGTCTTTAACACTGGTAGCATGCAGCGACAGCGTGGACGTGAACCGTATGTGCAGTTGACGGACTTTGAGCGAGGGCGTATAGTGGGCATGCGGGAGGCCGGGTGGACGTACCGCCGAATTGCTCAACACGTGGGGCGTGAGGCCTCCACAGTACATCGATGTTGTCGCCAGTGGTCGGCGGAAGGTGCACGTGCCCGTCGACCTCGGACCGGACCGCAGCGACGCACGGATGCACGCCAAGACCGTAGGATCCTACGCAGTGCCGTAGGGGACCGCACCGCCACTTCCCAGCAAATTAGGGACACTGTTGCTCCTGAGATATCGGCGAGGACCATTCGCAACCGTCTCCATGAAGCTGGGCTACGGTCCCGCACACCGTTAGGCCGTCTTCCGCTCACGCCCCAACATCGTGCAGCCCACCTCCAGTGGTGTCGCGACAGGCGTGAATGGAGGGACGAATGGAGACGTGTCGTCTTCAGCGATGAGAGTCGCTTCTGCCTTGGTGCCAATGATGGTCGTATGCGTGTTTGGCGCCGTGCAGGTGAGCGCCACAATCAAAACTGCATACGACCGAGGCACACAGGGCCAACACCCGGCATCATGGTGTGGGGAGCGATCTCCTACACTGGCCGTACACCACTGGTGATCGTCGAGGGGACACTGAATAGTGCACGGTACATCCAAACCGTCATCGAACCCATCGTTGTAACATTCCTAGACCGGCAAGGGAACTTGCTGTTCCAACAGGACAATGCACGTCGCATGTATCCCGTGCCACCCAACGTGCTCTAGAAGGTGTAAGTCAACTACCCTGGCCAGCAAGATCTCCGGATATGTCCCCCATTGAACATGTTTGGGACTGGATGAAGCGTCGTCTCACGCGGTCTGCACGTCCAGCACGAACGCTGGTCCAACTGAGGCGCCAGGTGGAAATGGCATGGCAAGCCGTTCCACAGGACTACATCCAGCATCTCTACGATCGTCTCCATGGGAGAATAGCAGCCTGCATTGCTGCGAAAGGTGGATATACACTGTACTAGTGCCGACATTGTGCATGCTCTGTTGCCTGTGTCTATGTGCCTGTGGTTCTGTCAGTGTGATCATGTGATGTATCTGACCCCAGGAATGTGTCAATAAAGTTTCCCCTTCCTGGGACAATGAATTCACGGTGTTCTTATTTCAATTTCCAGGAGTGTATAAGGGAAATGCATTTTCATAATGATTCGGCGTATACAAAAATCAAAACAACCTTCGGTGAAATTGAAAATGGAGCCATTAACATTAGGAGTGCAATGGGAGTTCCACTGTTCAACACACATAAGATAGCGGATAGGTAGAAACAATACATTGAAGGCTTCTATTCGGAGGAGGACTCGTCTGCTGATGTGTTACAAGACAAATCGGTAGTATATGTAAAATACACAGCTGACTCATTATTAGAGTTGACAGAGCTTTGGAAAACTTACGACCAAATAAGGCAGGAGAGATCGATAACAACCTTCGGAATTTGTAAAATCGTTCGAGAAAGTGGCACCCAAACGACAATTCAGTTTCGTGTGTAGAAACAACGAGGCTGCAGACATGGCGTAAGACTTTCAGAAGAAAAATATCACCTGCACAAAGCCAAAGATAGCATGGGCAGATAACTGCGAGAACCATCGCACAGTCAGTTCAGCAACACAGGGAGCCAAGTTGTTGAAGGGAATAATGGAAGCCAAATTGAGGATCTGTTAGTAGACGTTCATAGTGGCTTCCGGAAAGGTACAAGCGCCATACAGGCAGTTCTGACGCAGCAGTTCGTAATGGAAACAACACCCAAAAAAATCAAGACACGTTCACAGAATTTGTCGTCCTAGAAGAACCGTTCTATAATGTAAAATGGTGGAAAGTTTTGAAAGCTATAGCGAAAGACGGGTTATATACAATACATCCAACAGCCAAGAGAGAACAATAAAATTGAAGACAAAGAACAAAGTTCTTGAATTAAGAAAACAGTGTAACACAGGGATGCAGTCTTTCGCCCATAATGTTCAATCTAGTGGTACATATCGAAAACTCAGTGCTGTAAATAAAGATAGGGTTCAGAAGTGGAATTAAAATTTAAAATAGTATCAACGATAAGACTCTCTGATTACACTGCTGTTCTCGGTGACATAAAAAAGAATTATACGACTTGTTGAATGGGTTGTGCAGTCTAACGAGTACAGAATTTGAGCTGAGAGTAAACCGAGGTAAGACGAAGGAGCAACAGAAATGAGATTAACGATACACTTGACTTCAGACGTGGTGACAAGAAATGGAATTCTGCTGCAGTGGAAGCGAGACAACGCATGACTGATGGAGCAAGGAGGAGACGAGGTACTGGCAGAAGTAAAGCTGTGAGTACCGGGCGTGAGTCGTGCTTCGGTAGCTCAGTTGGTAGAGCACTTGCCCGCGAAAGGCAAAGGTCCCGAGTTCGAGTCTCGGTCGGGCACACAGTTTTAATCTGCCAGGAAGTTTCAGGACTTGAAAAGCTGACTAGTAAAGGCTGACAGGGCATTCGTGGCCAAAAGAAGAAATTTCTAAGAATATACATCTTGATTGTACCATTGTATGGTAGTGAATTATGGACGGTGGGAAAACAGGAAAACCAGAGAATCGAAGCGTTTGAGACTTGGTGATATAGAAGGATTTTGAAAAAAGAAAAAGAATGAAGGTGTTGTCAGCAGAATGGTCGAAGAGAGCAACATATCGAAAACGCTGAGAAGAAAAAGAGACAGAATGACGGGAAATGTGTTAAGACAACAGGGAACAACTTCCATGATGCTGAACTGAGCTATACAGGCTAAAACGAATAGCGCAAGACAGAGATTGGTATATATACAACATATAATTGAGAACGTAGATTGCAAGTTCTACTCTAGGATGAAGAGATTGGCACATGAAGGGCTGCTATGCAACTGGCTTTCCGCAGACTTGTCCCAATTTTGAGGGTGTCCGGTAGCCTCCTGGAGGGGAGACGGGCTCCTTGGGGCGGAGAGGGGCTTCCTGGTGGAGAGGTGAGTCTTTATAAAACTGCCCGGTATAAACTTGCAGCATTTTTTGCGCCTCGAGAAATGAGACTGAATGGAAATAAGCACGTTTTTGATAAAACTGAATGAAAATTCACTGGTATGTAGGTAGTATCGGTGGTTTCCATTAAAAGCCTGACAAGTCGCGTAGGACCCGCTCTCAGAGGATTAAGTACGAACTTATATGTGTATAGGTAATATTAATAGTAATAATAATAATAATAATAATGATACATGTTCAATCACCCGAAAGTTCCTAAATGCAATATAACATATACCGTACAGTTAAAAGGAAGTCACGCTTGATCAAGGTCCGCGTCACTTTCCATTTTTGACCAGACATAACGTCTGAGAAAAGAAAGAAATAATAATAATAATAAACCCCGTGGAGGCCCGGGAAAAGAATAGGTCTCCGGTATGTTCTGCCGGTCGTAAAAGGCGACGAAAAGAACAAACCACTAATAGGGCTAACCCCCCTTTTAGTGTGATTACTTGGTTCAGGACAGAACTAAAGAAGCCTCGGACAAGCGCCGTCATGGTCGGGGACGACGTTTGAACCCTATGCCCGCCCACAATGCTAACGACACTGCTAGCCAACTGGAAAATGATTTAAATCCAAATAGAGGTGTTTTGCAGGATATACTTCCTGCAACCACCCTAGAAGGAAAACAAAGACAGAGGATGAGATGGTCAGATGAAGTTAATCGACACCTCATGTTCTGTTATTACCAAGCAACAAACCTAGGAACCAACACAACTGGATACAGATCACAAGTATACACAACATTTATTATCAGATACCCAGAATTAAAAATTTTAACAGAACAACGACTAGCTGATCAGATCCGTGTAATAATCAAAAATAACAGGATACCCCAGTCAGAATTAGAAACATCAAACAACAAGTACAACAAATACTGGAACAAAATAATGTGCAATCAGAAGAAGAAGAAAATACAGTAATGTACTCAAACACCCCAGAGCAAACAAACAAAGAACAACACGCATCAGTTAAACAATCAGAGGAAAACGAAATCTTAAGACAGCCACCATAACAAGCACAAATAGAACTCGAAGTAACACAGGTTAGATATAGAAGAAAAATTTCAGCTGACATATATAGAATACAAAGACACAAATACAGACATTAGACCATTCTTGCATAGACCGCCAAAAAACCCACAAGTCGAAACAACAATAACGACTATCATATACAACAAAATAAATGAAAACACAACTATGGAAGAGTTACAACAAATGGTTTATATAGGAGCACTCACTACACTTAATATACACACTAGGCAGAGGTCAGAACCAACCAACACACAGAAGAAACCCACAAAACCAGCATGGCAACACGGGCTACAGATCAGAATAGAAAAACTGAGAAAAGACACCGGACAGCTAACACAATTTATCAGAAATGAAATGTTAGAAAAAAAACGAAAAAGGTTAGGTAAAATCTCACAACAAGAAGCGATGGATAATTAGATGAAAAGAAGCAGAAATTACAAGCATTGGCCAAACGACTTAGAAGATACAAAAAAAGTGAAAATAGAAGGAAACAAAACCAAACATTTAACACAAACAAAAAGAAATTTTACCAGACAATAGATAACACACACATTAAAATAGACAATCCACCAAACATAACAGACATGGAACACTTCTGGAGCAACATATGGTCAAATCCGGTACAACATAACAGGCATGAACGGTGGATACAAGCAGAAACAGATACATACAGGATGATACCACAAATGCCTGAAGTGATAATTTTGCAACATGAAGTCACCCAAGAAATTAATTCTACTCATAATTGGAAAGCCCCTGGAAAAGATAAAATAGCAAATTTCTGGCTAAAGAAGTTCACCTCAACACATTCGCATCTAACTAAATTATTTAACAGTTACATTGCAGACCCATACACATTCCCTGATACACTTACACATGGAATAACGTATCTGAAACCTAAAGATCAAGCAAACACAGCAAACCCAGCTAAATATCGCCCCATAACATGCCTACCAACAATATACAAATTATTAACTTCAGTCATTACACAGAAATTAATGACACATAGAACATAGAACAAAATTATAAATGCAGAACAAAAAGGCTGTTGCAAAGGAGCACGAGGATGTAAAGAGCAATTGATAAAAGATGCACAAGTGACATATCAAGCTAAAACTAAACAAAGGTCGCTACACTACGCATACATTGATTACCAAAAAGCTTTTGATAGTGTACCCCACTCATGGTTACTACAAATATTGGAAATATACAAAGTAGATCCTAAATTGATACAGTTCCTAAACATAGTAATGAAAAATTGGAAAACCACACTTAATATCCAAACAAATTCAAATAACATCATATCACATCCAGTACAGATTAAGCGTGGAATATACCAAGGAGACTTATTAAGTCCTTTCTGGTTCTGCCTTGCTCTGAACCCACTAACCAACATGCTAAACAATACAAACTATGGATACAATATTACTGGAACATACCCACACAAAATCACACATTTGCTATACATGGATGATCTAAAACTACTGGCAGCAACAAATCAACAACTCAACCAATTACTAAAGATAACAGAAGTATTCAGCAATGATATAAATATGGCTTTTGGAACAGACAAATGTAAGAAAAATAGCATAGTCAAGGGAAAACACACTAAACAGGAAGATTACATATTGGATAACCACAGCGACTGCATAGAAGCGATGGAAAAAACAGACAAAAAATAGGAATAGATAATACAAATATTAAAGAAGAACTAAAAGAAAAATATAGACAAAGATTAACAAAATACTGAAAACAGAACTGACAGCAAGAAACAAGACAAAAGCTATAAATACTTATGCTATACCAATATTGACCTACTCATTTGGAGTAGTGAAATGGAGTAACACAGACCTAGAAGCACTCAATACACTTGCACGATCTCAATGCCACAAATATAGAATACATCACATACATTCAGCAACTGAAAGATTCACATCTACATCTACATCTATACTCCGCGAGCCACCTTACGGTGTGTGGCGGAGGGTACTTATTGTACCACTATCTGATCCCCCCTTCCCTGTTCCATTCACGAATTGTGCGTGGGAAGAACGACTGCTTGTAAGTCTCCGTATTTGCTCTAATTTCTCGGATCTTTTCGTTGTGATCATTACGCGAGATATATGTGGGCGGTAGTAATATGTTGCCCATCTCTTCCCGGAATGTGCTCTCTCGTAATTTCGATAATAAACCTCTCCGTATTGCGTAACGCCTTTCTTGAAGTGTCCGCCACTGGAGCTTGTTCAGCATCTCCGTAACGCTCTCGCGCTGACTAAATGTCCCCATGACGAATCGCGCTGCTTTTCGCTGGATCATGTCTATCTCTTCTATTAATCCAACCTGGTAAGGGTCCCATACTGATGAGCAATACTCAAGAATCGGACGAACAAGCGTTTTGTAAGCTACTTCTTTCGTCGATGAGTCACATTTTCTTAGAATTCTTCCTATGAATCTCAACCTGGCGCCTGCTTTTCCCACTATTTGTTTTATGTGATCATTCCACTTCAGATCGCTCCGGATAGTAACTCCTAAGTATTTTACGGTCATTACCGCTTCCAATGATTTACCACCTATGGCATAATCGTACTGGAATGGATTTCTGCCCCTATGTATGCGCATTATATTACATTTATCTACGTTTAGGGAAAGCTGCCAGCTGTCGCACCATGCATTAATCCTCTGCAGGTCTTCCTGGAGTACGTACGAGTCTTCTGATGTTGCTACTTTCTTGTAGACAACCGTGTCATCTGCAAATAGCCTCACGGAGCTAACGATGTTGTCAACTAAGTCATTTATGTATATTGTAAACAATAAAGGTCCTATCAGGCTTCCTTGCGGTACTCCCGAAATTACCTCTACATCTGTAGATTTTGAACCGTTAAGAATGACATGTTGTGTTCTTTCTTCTAGGAAATCCTGAATCCAATCACAAACCTGGTCCGATATTCCGTAAGCTCGTATTTTTTTCACTAAACGTAAGTGCGGAACCGTATCAAATGCCTTCCTGAAGTCCAGGAATACGGCATCAATCTGCTCGCCAGTGTCTACGGCACTGTGAATTTCTTGGGCAAATAGGGCGAGCTGAGTTTCACATGATCTCTGTTTGCGGAATCCATGTTGGTTATGATGAAGGAGATTTGTATTATCTAAGAACGTCATAATACGAGAACACAAAACATGTTCCATTATTCTACAACAGATTGACGTAAGCGAAATAGGCCTATAATTATTCGCATCTGATTTATGACCCTTCTTGAAAATGGGAACGACCTGCGCTTTCTTCCAGTCGCTAGGTACTTTACGTTCTTCCAGTTCTACATTAAGCAGAAAGGAAGGAGGAAGGGGATTTAACGACATAAAAAACCTACATTATGGACAGGTAGACAATTTAAGAACATTCTTTCTAGAACGAGCAGAAACTAGCAAAATACACAAAGCAATCACTCATATAAATACATCGGCTACACCACTGCAATTTCATAACCACTTCTACAACCCTTTAGATCACATAACGTCAAGAGATACGAAGAAAGTAAATTGTAAAAAGAAAACACTACATGGCAAGCACCCGTATCATCTAACACAGCCACACATCGATCAAGACGCATCCAACACATGGCTAAGAAAAGGCAATATATACAGTGAGACGGAATGATTCATGATTGCAATACAGGATCAAACAATAAACACCAGATATTACAGCAAGCATATTATTAAAGATCCCAATACCACAACAGATAAATGCAGACTTTGCAAACAACAAATAGAAACAGTAGATCACATCACAAGCGGGTGTACAATACTAGCAAATACAGAATACCCCAGAGGACATGACAATGTAGCAAAAAGAATACATCAACAGCTTGCTTTACAACATAAACTTATAAAAGAACACGTTCCCACATACAAGTATGCACCACAAGATGTACTGGAGAATGATGAATACAGATTATACTGGAACAGAACCATTATAACAGATAAAACAACACCACATGACAAACCTGACATCATACTCACCAATAAAAAGAAGAAATTAACACAACTAATCGAAATATCCATACCCAGTACAACAAATACACAAAAGAAAACAGGAGAAAAAATTGAAAAATACATCCAACTGGCTGAGGGAGTCAAGGACATGTGGCATCAGGATAAAGTTGACATTATACCAATTATACTATCAACCACAGGAGTCATACCACACAATATCCACCAGTACATCAACGCAATACAGCTACATCCAAATGTATATATACAACTACAGAAATCTGTAATTATTGATACATGTTCAGTTACCCGAAAGTTCCTAAATGCAATGTAACATATACCGTACAGTTAAAAGGAAGTCGCGCTTGATCAAGGTCTGCGTCACTTTCCATTTTTAACCAGACATAACGTCTGAGAAAGGAAAGAAATAATAATAATAATTTAGCGTGGCTTAATCGGCCCCTGAAAATCCTTCTATTGAACACCATTCAGGCCACTTCCCTGTCACTAACCTACCCCAGTTATCCAATCCACAAAAGAGGACCAACTAGCCATCAGGTCTGAAGTGCTTTCTGCGCTGACCTTCTCCTTTTCCATGCCACGCCTGATCGTGTGCTGCAGGGAGCCCCCATGAAACTAGCAGTCATCTTGATGAATCAACTGTGCGCACGAAGGAAACGCCTGTTATGATACAAGATTTAATCGTGGCCATAATCGCTAGCTTATGGCGAAAGAATCCGTTGCAGTCAATGTAAGAAGATTTCGCTCGCAGCTACCAAATGAAATTAATCGATCTGGCAAGACATAATTTATCCAATAAGTGATATAATGATTTGACAGTCCAACAAAGATGAATTAATGCAGAGTTATACAGGTCGCCACCGGCGGAAGTCGCTGCACAATTAATATACAAATGTCAGTCACTAAACAAGTGGCACTACATTATAGTTCATAAACTGACAACTCATACAAATGAAACACAAGACAAACCCCATAATTGGGATTCTATGGAAAAGGACATATACGTTTAGCATTAATAACTTCGCAGTTATCTCCATCATTAATTAATAACATAACCCGTTGTCCTCACAAGAAGACAAACAGAATATGAATTTTCGTCCTGTGACTTTCAAACGGAGATACATCATATCTACATATACATCTACGTGATTATTCTGCTATTCACAATAAAGTGTCTGGCAGAGGATTCAATGAACCACCTTCCAGCTGTCTCTCCACCGTTCCACTCTGGAATAACGAGCACTTAAGTTTTTCTGTGCGAGCCCCGATTTCTCTTATTTAATCGTGATGACCATTTCTCCCTACGTAGGTCGGTGCCAACAGAATGTTTTCACAATCGGAGGAGAAAACTGGTGACTGAAATTTCATGAAAAGATCCCGTCGCAACGAAAAACGCCTTTGTTTTAATGATTGCCACTCCAATTGACGTATCATGTCTGTGGCACTATCTCCCATATTTCGCGATAATACAAAACGAGCTCCCTTCTTTGTACTTTTTCGATGTCATCCGTCAGTCCCACCCGATAGACACTAAGAATCGCCGAGAATGTAACCTTTTTAACAAAAAGATCTCTCTCCAAACTATTCGACGTTCCTACGCAGTCAAGCTGAGAGATGTTATACAGTTAAGTAAACGGTAGGCGCGTGAATCCTCTGCCAGGCACTTTATTGTGAATAGCAGAGTAATCACGTAGATGTATATGTAGATATGATGTATCTCCGTTTGAAAGTCACAGGACGAATATTCATATTCTGTTTGTCTTCTTGTGAGGACAACGGGTTATGTTATTAATTAATGATGGAGATAACTGCGAAGTTATTAATTGCAAAAAGGTGGGAATTTAAGGAGATGGGACCTGGATAAACTGAAAGAACCAGAGGTTGTACAGAGTTTGAGGGAGAGCATAAGGGAACAATTGACAGGAATGGGGGAAAGAAATACAGTAGAAGAAGAATGGGTAGCTTTGAGGGATGAAGTAGTGAAGGCAGCAGAGGATCAAGTAGGTAAAAAGACGAGGACTAGTAGAAATCCTTGGGTAACAGAAGAAATATTGAATTTAATTGATGAAAGGAGAATATATAAAAATGCAGTAAATGAAGCAGGCAAAAAGGAATACAAACGTCTCAAAAATGAGATCGACAGGAAGTGCAAAATGGCTAAGCAGGGATGGGTAGAGGACAAATGTAAGGATGTAGAGGCTTATGTCACTAGGGGTAAGATAGATACTGCCTACAGGAAAATTAAAGAGACCTTTGGAGATAAGAGAACCACTTGTATGAACATCAGACCCAGTTATAAGCAAAGAAGGGAAAGCAGAAAGGTGAAAGGAGTATATAGAGGGTCTATACAAGGGCGATGCACTTGAGGACAATATTATGGAAATGGAAGAGGATGTAGATGAAGATGAAATGGGAGATACGATACTGCGTGAAGAGTAGACAACATTCCATTGGAACTACTGACGGCCTTGGGAGAGACAGTCCTGACAAAACTCTACTATATGGTGAGCAAGATGTATGAAACAGGCGAAATACCCTCAGACTTCAAGAAGAATATAATAATTCCAATCCCAAAGAAAGCAGGTGTTGACAGATGTGAAAATTACCGAACAATCAGTTTAATAAGTCACAGCTGCAAAATACTAACGCGAATTCTTTACAGACGAATGGAAAAACTAGTAGAAGTCGACCTCGGGGAAGATCAGTTTGGATTCCGTAGAAATACTGGAACACGTGAGACAATACTGACCTTACGACTTATCTTAGGAGAAAGATTAAGGAAAGGCAAACCTACGTTTCTAGCATTTGTTGACTTAGAGAAAGCTTTTGACAATGTTGACTGGAATACTCTCTTTAAAATTCTAAAGGTGGCAGGGGTAAAATACAGGGAGCGAAAGGCTATTTACAATTTGTACAGAAACCAGATGGCAGTTATAAGAGTCGAGGGACATGAAAGGGAAGCAGTGGTTAAGAAGGGAGTAAGACAGGGTTGTAGCCTCTCCCCGATGTTATTCAATCTGTATATTGAGCGAGCAGTAAAGGAAACAAAAGAAAAATTCGGAGTAGGTATTAAAATCCATGCAGAAGAAATAAAAACGTTGAGGTTCGCCGATGACATTGTAATTCTGTCAGAGACAGCAAAGGACTTGGAAGACCAGTTGAACGGAATGGATGGTGTCTTGAAGGGAGGATATAAGATGAACATCAACAAAAACAAAACGAGGATAATGGATTGTAGTCGAATTAAGTCGGGTGATGTTGAGGGTATTAGATTAGGACGTCCTTGGGAATGTCGCATTGGGTGTGGGTAGGACTGCCCGTACAGCAGCGGTGCTTGCACACTCCGCGGTAGATGCTGTACCGAAAGAAAAACTTTAAAAAACGCGAATGAGCAAGTCACTTGTCGTCCCAGAATAAGGGCGTAGTGCTCATGTCTCTCTCCACCCAACGAAACTTGGAGCACCGCTTACGTCTCTCCTTCGCGGCCAGTCGCAGGGCAAACCCGAAACGCTCGTACAATTACAGCAAATTATTATGAACTTTTGCCTCTCGCCTCAGTGGCCGAGCGGTTCTAGGCGCTTCAGTCCGGAACCGTGCTGCTGCTGCGATCGCAGGTTCGAATCCTGCCTCGGGCATCGATGTGTGTGATGTTCTTAGGTTAGTTAGGATTAAGTAGTTCTAAGTTCTAGGGGACTGATGACCTCAGATGTTAAGTCCCATAGCGCTCAGAGCCATTTTTTGGGCCAACCAATGAGCAACTTCTGCACGAACCAGCTGGCCGGATTCTCGTGGTGTGCTTAGAAGATTTCTGGTAGTAGGAACAGGAAATTTTAAAGCTCTACATTTCCATAGAAGACTCTGTTTTCCTGGAGTATTCTCCAGACCATATTAATTTGACTAGCTAGTGGTGTCCCCCAGCCTTCCAGCAGAATGTTTGTTTGCTCTTCAGGTCAGCTGCCTTCCACTCCACGTTGGTTCTGACTAACGGGGGTCCTCAGCCTGTCCTCGTGCTTTGGTACTTACTGTGCAATCACAGTTTCGCCAGAACTGGTACCACAGATCCACTTTCTTTTCCGCTACAAGCGGCTTAGCCGTGGCCAGGTGAGCGCCAGAATTCGTGTCTCGCCAGCAGGTCGCCTGCCAAAACGATGGTATGGAGGCCAACCTGCGTCAGAACCCATGGGAACCACAAGTTCAACTGCCCCAACATGTATTTCCAGAATCTGTTCCCACATGTTGAAATGTTAGATAAAAGAAATGTGGAACTTAAAACAGATTAAAGAAAATTGTAATCAAGACGCAACTAATTACAGCACCCGTCGAAACTCAAAAGAATTCATGTTCCATCTCCTGAATGAAACCGGAACGTCAGACTGAATTATTTACACGTGATGGGGTTCTCCGTTGAGTAAAAAATCTGAGGAAAAGGCCAAGATGACGCCAACGTCTCGCAAGTTTAACGTGAAATACAAACCACGTGTTCCTTCTATTGACTTCTCATGTCGTTTAGACGTGAACGCAATGTTAAGAGGTGGAATAAAAAATGCGTTCCCCGATCGAGATTCGTTCTCGTTACGTCTGGACTTCCACGCATTCCCGTTACCGCTAGACCACCGGAACCAACCAGCATTAGAATATGCCACATATATGGCCGTACCTTTTGACTGCACTGACTTACATGCTGAAATTATTTACACCGCCAATGCACCGTTGACTCTAGTATTTGAGAAATTTCAGCTTGATATCTCTGGCTATGTATGGAAGTGAATTATAGACGATAAATAGTTTAGACAAGAATAGAAACTTTCGAAATGTGGTGCTACAGAAGAATGCTGGAGATTAGATGGGTAGATCACGTAATTAATGCGGAGGTACTGAGTAGATTTGGGAAGTAGAAGAATTTGTCGCACAACTTGACTAGAAGAATGGATAGGTTGGTAGGACACGTTCTGAGGCATCAAGGAATGATTGGAGGGAAGAGTGGAGGGTACAAATCTTAGAGGGAGACCAAGAAATGAATACACTAAGCAGATTGAGAAGGATGTGGGTTCAGTAGGTACTTGAAGTTTCTAGCAGAGGATAGAGTAGGATGGAGAGCTGCATCAAACCAGTATCTGGACGGAAGACAACAACATCTCTACCTGTTCCAGACAAAAAATATCGAAACAGGACAGATGGCAATAAACGTCAAACAAATTATTTTTATATGGCAAGTTTAGAAATTATCAATTATTGGATGTTTTCTTTTACTATAACTGCGAAACCTTGCTTTTTGACTAAGAAACTTAATCGGCAACAGGAGACACGAAATTAAATGTTTGATTATTGTGTTAACTATCATTTATCTTCTACACGTTGAGTCGTGTTACAGCGTATTAATTTAAGTTCATATTCATTCTATAAATAAGTACTACATTTGAAAATGAACGTCTGTATAATGCGCTTTCATAAACAGTTGTTACTCTCGTATGTAATTTATATGAATGCTCCCGGATGGTGGTGGCTGAAGTGACAGACAAGAGGCGAAACATTCACCCTCTCAAGTCCCCACTTCCCACGGGAAACCGTGGTCAGTGGGCAACTTATCCTTCACAGACTGTAAGTGTCCGTCAAAATAATCAGTTTTGACACAAATTTTCAGAGTTTTCGAAGATTTTGTCTGCGGCAGGCAATTTAAGCGGTGTCGAGTCTAGTAAAATTGAACCAGTCAGAAAAAGTCTGCTGAAAAGCAAAAGCCTCGAATGTATATTATAATTTGCTGCAATTATTATTGGTGTTACTACCGACTTACTTCTGATATTTCTAACAGATTTCATTATAGCCTGACAATGAAATCACTAGTTTGTTTCCGTTTTAGACGTGCCTAAAACAGTTCAGAATATATCTTGGTAATTAGTATAATCGTTATTAATGTTTTCATTGTACTTTAGTCATCTGATACGTAGCTGAGATCGCAAACGCACGCCGGCGCACTCACGCCCGACCCGGAGACAGCCTGTTAGACTTCTGGTGGTGGAAAGATATGTCCTCCCTAGTATTTGGTCGCAGGGGCAGGATACTTGTAACACCACAGCTCTTATGCTGTATGGATTTATTTTGCTTTTGCTTTATTTAATGTTACATTGTTGATCTTCTGTAAATGTGTTTGAATCGATAACATAAAATTGTGTACTCTTTTCTTTGTACAAACTTTGAGTCATGGTCTGATTCTATGCAAAGTAATTTAAATTCTTTGTCCCATTTGGAGGGAACAAAACTTACTGTATATAATTGTAATTTTGTGTGACTAATTTTTTTGTAGAGAAGTCAATATGTGTAAATGTTTTGTTTTATTTAATGCATTTGGTTGCTGTTATGTAAATTGCTGATCCTCACTTAGGGTTCTTAGTTAGTTTGTATGTAAATGGTGTAGTGGTTCCCCTCGGGAACGGAACTGCGTAGCGCGCGCAAATTGTGGTTGGCCTAGGTGGAAAAGGTGGGACTGATAGCCAGTCGGGGACGAGCTACCAGTCGGGGACGAGCTACCAGTCGGAGACGAGCTACGAGTCGGAGACGAGCTACGAGTCCGTGCACTGCCATGTAAAAGATGCATATTGTGCTGATTCCGAGAGAGGCTTTTCCTGCTTCTTTCCAAGGCCTCGGATGGATGGATAAATAGCTGGAACTATTCTGGAGTTTGTATCTATCATCGCCACCAAGAAATGACAGAGTCCAGCAATTCTGCCTACAATTCCACCTACCAACATGCAGTTGCCACCACATTGCGCAATCATTGCAACGTAATACTATAATGATGTACAGTGAAGGATCAGCTTAATGGACGTGCTAATGTGCTGAAATGTAAGGTAATTTGTATCTGAATTTATGTACCTACCTTGATTTTTCTCCTCATCATAACACCTCTCAGGTTCCTCTCCGTTTGAGCTAAAGTGATACCGAGTGTCCCTACTGAAAGAGGCTTCTAAAGTATTGCTTAGCAAATGATCACCTTGATATCTGTAGTAAATTCAAAAAGGTGAGTCAGTTTCTTGAAATTTTGTCAACATTGTGTTTCGCTGTAGTAAAAGTGGAAAACTGCAGTTGTGAAACGTTATATACTCATGTTTGTTAAGTGTATGTTTCTCTTGTGTATAGGAAGTGCATATTAATAATATAACAAGATCCGCAGTTTGTTTATTGTATTATTGTGGGAAGACCACTAATTATAAAAAACCATAATTTCTTTAAAGCCTGAAAGTAATAGGGTGTTTTGGCATCTCTTATAATTTTGCAAATTGTTTCTGCTGCTCTGTTAGTTTCAATCTTAAAACATATGTGTGACAGAGTTCAGTGCACTCGCGTGTGACAAAGTATAGGTTGTGTTGATCCGTTATAGTTACTTATACCTACTTTCTTAAACGAGAACGTTAATCTTTCTCTTGCCTAATTAGGCTGGCGACCGTTTTCCTTATTCTATAAACAGTATAGCTAGGCAAAATTTTGTTTGTTACTGTTCAAATATTTACGTAATTCTGACTTTCACTTCCGATAAGCCACCTCCGTTAGGTACAACACGGTCAACATAACAAAATTCCTCTCAGAGGGTAACACTGCTCTATTGCTTTATACCATAATTGCTATAACAAAATAATTCTAATTTGCAAAGTGCCTCCACCTTCGAGGTTAAGGTATAGCAGTAGCAGACAGGAGTGTTATATACTGATCCGGTTCACCAAACTTTGGGCAGGTTACAAACCTTTAAGCACTGCATCACGGAGAGACGGAACTGACATTATTGTGGGTGATCCTTTCCCTGTACGGGAACGTTAAGCTTCATCACAAGCGCAATACGGCAGTGGATGAGGACTCATCACAGTAGTCCCCGCCCCACACACTCCCTATAAAAGTCGGGGAAACTTAGCAACGACAAACCCCTCTCCACTTGGACATGGGTCCTGTGCGGCAACGCCGGATTCTCGCATCTCTCCATCTCTCACCGGACTCGCTTCCTACAAACTGAATTGACTGCGTTATTGAAAAGTAATACGTTGGTATTATCGACTGATAAGAAAGTGATAATTATGTTAGTATAAGAGATATTTTAGTCACAGCAGTATTAGAATTGTACCGTTATGTAAACACTTCCGTTTGTGTAAAATATTGTTCCGATGTAACAGAGGTTTCCAAGGCCGTAACTTGATCAAATAATGTTAACAAATTAACACATAAATGAAATTAGCTCCACGATACCTAGGACAAGGTTTTTTCAGGTCGCAGGCCCCGTATTCGTGCATAGCTATTAGGATCACGGGCGACTGCTGAAGAAAGAAAATTTCACGCAACGTAAATCTAGAAAATACAATACACTCCCAGTGCAGTGTCCATCCTCCACACATCGCAGTAGCGCGCCGTGTTACCAATCATTTTAGCAAAAATAAGTTAGTCAATCAATGTCGGCGTAGGCTTACGGAGCAGGTTAGGTCTTTGGGTCTGGTGATGAGAGAATAGGATTTTCTGCTATACTCTTTACACAGACTTCTGTTAAAACTTAATTTAGGAAGGCTATTCGGATAAAACTTTAAACTGCAAGTGCGTAAGGACCATTCTGGCCAAATCTATTCCATAACAGGTTCACTGGTTACGAGCAACGATTACAACCCCACCTAGACTTATCCTTGCAGAACGGGTAACTTGAGTCTTCGTGCTTGTCAGAAACATGTAAAACACTAGATTATCTCGTTCTGCATTTCATAAATCTTATGTAGTGGTAACTATTGATAATGGGACTACGGAGTTCAAGGGCTGGGAGTTTTGGGTGCGTAATTTTCTTGTCTTTTAATTAGCAGGAAAATCTTATTGGATATCAACAAAATAGAGCTAGGCCCACAGTTCCACTGAACACAAGAAATTAATTGGTATTGTAACCAAACAATATATATATATATATATATATATATATATATATATATATATATATATATATATATATATATATATATATATACTCCTGGAAATGGAAAAAAGAACACATTGACACCGCTGTGTCAGACCCACCATACTTGCTCCGGACACTGCGAGAGGGCTGTACAAGCAATGATCACACGCACGGCACAGCGGACACACCAGGAACCGCGGTGTTGGCCGTCGAATGGCGCTAGCTGCGCAGCATTTGTGCACCGCCGCCGTCAGTGTCAGCCAGTTTGCCGTGGCATACGGAGCTCCATCGCAGTCTTTAACACTGGTAGCATGCCGCGACAGCGTGGACGTGAACCGTATGTGCAGTTGACGGACTTTGAGCGAGGGCGTATAGTGGGCATGCGGGAGGCCGGATGGACGTACCGCCGAATTGCTCAACACGTGGGGCGGGAGGTCTCCACAGTACATCGATGTTGTCGCCAGTGGTCGGCGGAAGGTGCACGTGCCCGTCGACCTGGGACCGGACCGCAGCGACGCACGGATGCACGGCAAGACCGTAGGATCCTACGCAGTGCCGTAGGGGACCGCACCGCCACTTCCCAGCAAATTAGGGACACTGTCGCTCCTGGGGTATCGGCGAGGACCATTCGCAACCGTCTCCATGAAGCTGGGCTACGGTCCCGCACACCGTTAGGCCGTCTTCCGCTCACCCCCCAACGTCGTGCAGCCTGCCTCCAGTGGTGTCGCGACAGGCGTGAATGGAGGGACGAATGGAGACGTGTCGTCTTCAGCGATGAGAGTCGCTTCTGCCTTGGTGCCAATGATGGTCGTATGCGTGTTTGGCGCCGTGCATGTGAGCGCCACAATCAGGACTGCATACGACCGAGGCACACAGGGCCAACACCCGCCATCATGGTGTGGGGAGCGATCTCCTACACTGGCCGTACACCACTGGTGATCGTCGAGGGGACACTGAATAGTGCACGGTACATCCAAACCGTCATCGAACCCATCGTTCTACCATTCCTAGACCGGCAAGGGAACTTGCTGTTCCAACAGGACAATGCACGTCCGCATGTATCCCGTGCCACCCAACGTGCTCTAGAAGGTGTAAGTCAACTACCCTGGCCAGCAAGATCTCCGGATCTGTCCCCCATTGAGCATGTTTGGGACTGGATGAAGCGTCGTCTCACGCGGTCTGCACGTCCAGCACGAACGCTGGTCCAACTGAGGCGCCAGGTGGAAATGGCATGGCAAGCCGTTCCACAGGACTACATCCAGCATCTCTACGATCGTCTCCATGGGAGAATAGCAGCCTGCATTGCTGCGAAAGGTGGATATACACTGTACTAGTGCCGACATTGTGCATGCTCTGTTGCCTGTGTCTATGTGCCTGTGGTTCTGTCAGTGTGATCATGTGATGTATCTGACCCCAGGAATGTGTCAATGAAGTTTCCCCTTCCTGGGACAATGAATTCACGGTGTTCTTATTTCAATTTCCAGGAGTATATATATATATATATATATATATATATATATTACTGTTGTTGACAGTGCAGCTTTTCCCTGGAATAAATTACGGCTAACTGAAACCCTCAGCTGCCGATAGGTGTTGTTGATATACCTCGATGTGGATAGCTGAAAATGTATGCCCCGACCGGGACTCGAACCCGGCATCTCCTGCTTACATGGCAGACGCTCTATCCATCTTTGTTTTAATTATTTTTTCTTTGGACTCCCTGCTCCCCACACAGCCCATCCAATCGCTCACCTTGTTGCCTTCTTCGGCTAGCTAAAAGTTAGAACATAAAGTAATCGAAACAAAACTGAGAAGTGACTTCGTCCCATTAATGCCATCTCCGTGAAAGAATCCTTTTTATGTGCCGTCTCCATCGGCACTGTGTAGGTTCGTGATTTGTCACTAATTAACTTTGGGAACTAAACGTTCTTTTTCCCCCGTACGTCGGAAACTGTAAAGGTGGGCTTCTCGTGTTGCAATGTTTTCACTCCGTTGTATGTTCGTCCTGGTTAATCTTTTGGTGTCCTCTCTTTACTTTCCTTTGCTGTCTTCTCTTAACTTTACACTCTCCAAGTCCGTGGGCGATCCATGATCGCTTTTATGAGAAAATTTGCGTATTTCGTTCTATAATGTGGATGTTTTTCAAGTCCATCGTGCTGTGTTTGCAGATATGTCGAAAAGTGTCCAATACTACGTTCTGAGTTTGTAAGAATATAATATACTGCTTGTCCTTTCAGCCATGTTACGGCATTTTGTTTCGTGGTAAGTTAGAGGTCATCGTCCGGTGGAAGTAGACTCTTAAGGGTGTTGGCGTGCGGGGACGTACGTTGTAGAAATGCCAAGAGGTTCCTAACCGCTTTCCAGATGTCGTGCGCCGTATCGCATACGAATTTCTGTTCATCAGTATCTTCCACGTGACAGGCTGCACAGAGGGAAGTATCAGCCAAATGTATCGAATGTAATCGAGAAGCCGTGGGATGTTTCCTATTGACCACGTAATACCACAATGTTCTCGCCCTCGTTGGCAAATGGGGATGATGAACACTTCTCCATATACGCGTCCAGACTGCCTGTGGGTACTTATTTTCAATACTGTTTCGAGCGTGCGTCGTGATCAAATGTTTGTACACTGCTCGCACGGTGACTATTTGTGCCTCTGGCATCCCCATGCTGATGTAGCTATAGTCAATCAAAAATTTCTTGAGATGATGAAGGTCAGTTGGTATGTGATGAACATCCACAGGCGCGTCAAGATTAGCCGGCTTAATTTCGTTCAATAGGAGAGTGGTGATACTATTCGGCGAATTCTTCCATCTTCTATATGTAGAACTGACGTATAGAGCCCGTGCCTTCGTATACAGGGTGAGTCACCTAACGTTACCGCTGGATATATTTCGTAAACCACATCAAATACTGACGAACCGATTCCACAGACCGAACGTGAGGAGAGGGGCTAGTGTAATTGTTTAATACAAACCATACAAAAATGCACGGAAGTATGTTTTTTAACACAAACCTACGTTTTTTTTAAATGGAACCACGTTAGTTTTGTTAGCACGTCTGAACATATAAACAAATATGTAATCAGTTCAGCCTGTTGCATTGTAAACCCTTCCGGGCTATACCCGACAGTAAAGCTTCCACCGCCTCGAGATCCACGGGTCTAGCGGCGTATAGCGTCGCTTAATAACGCTTCAGCTCAGCGGATATCTCTCGCTGCTGCAACATCCGTCCTCTGTCCGTAGGTCAGTGATTAGTTTCCTTCGGCGACCTGTCCGCTCCTTAAGCACGTGATAGGCGGAAGGTTGTTCACCTGCGACACCGTCACGAAGGCGCGCCCTGACTGTGCACCCGGTTAGCTTTTGACGCGTCAAGGCCGTAACCGTGGCCTTTACCCGTTGTATTTTTTGGTGATTGTCTATAATCGACGCATCCGGGCGGTATAAGTCACGAAGGACCTGGAAATAGAACTCGACCGTCCTGGTGTACCACTCCTTCCTTTCACGGGAGTATCTCATAAAGGCCTTCCTGATTGTCGGTTTTGCACAAGTTAGCCTCCACTCCAACGCCGAGGCATATTGAGAAAACCGTCTCTCACAAGCTGCCCAAGACGTAGCAAATAGTTCATGGCATTCCTGTTCATCCAAATACGATACATTCAACTTCCAATATCCTTATCCACGGTACGTCCCTTGTCGTTGGAGGTTGATTGTACAAATGTACGCCGCGTGGTCAGAGAAGAAGGTCGGCCATATCTCCGTCTGCAAAAGTCTGCGACTTAAATCCAACGTTACATAAATACGAACTCGTCGGCTGGCGGAGTGATGCGTAACATGCGTGAATCCTGACCTATCGCTATTGACGCGTTCCCAGGTATCAATAAAATGAAAGTCCCGTATTATAGCTGCTAGATCCGGGCAATTATTAAAATGTGGCGTCTGATATTTCGGAGATAGGACGCAGTTGTAGTCGCCACCGAATATAATGTGGTCTTAATGGCCTACAAGCAATGGTACAATATCATCCTTAAAAAATGCCGCTCGTTGATGTCTGTTACCAGTGCCTGAAGGGGCATAGACGTTGACAATGCGAGTATCGTAAATGGTGAGCGCCATGCCTCTCGCTGTTGGCAAGTACTCTACGTCAGTCGCTTGTATCCCTTCCTCTGTAAGGTTGGCTGTTCCAAGTTCTAGCACAGATCCGGGATGAGTGAAGGCCATATATCCACTAATCGAGTCGAGGTCTATGTTCTTCACCTCTTGTAGTAAGGCCACGTCTAGTTCAGCGGCGTATAACATGTCACGTAAGGTCTGCAGCTTTAGATCGCTGCTGATACTGTTGACGTTAACAGTCCCTATCCTGTATGCTTGTGCAGAAGTCATTCGCGGATGGAAGGGAGGAAGTCCTTTTCTGTGACGACACGCGCTACAGATTACTGTGCACAGGGACGGGAGGGAATCCCGTCCGTATCACCTCTGACCCCGCGCATTATCGCTGTCCCTACACCAACCATAGGGTCGTCATGCACTTCCCCTCCTGGTGGAACGCTTTCCACATCATCGGCCCAGTTGCTGGTCTCCCGGAGTCCAACGGACGTCGTGTCGCCGTCAAGTGTCTGCATGGGTAGTTCATGCGGGTTCACCTCCCGTGTCCCGTTCACTTCCATCTGTTCGGTGGGTGGGTTTGACGTCTCGGCCGACGCAATAATGTCTGCCGGAACTAGGACCCGGTGGATGCCATCGTCTTGTGCGACCGGCGTTCCTCCAAGAGTGCGGGCAACTCGCTGAGCCTTTTCACGCACCTCCCTCGCCGTGTGGTCCGCGTTCCGGGGCGCAATCCGTTGTTTTTTGCGTCTGCGCGGTGAGTGCCGCGGTCTGCTCATCTCACTATCGGAAGATACGGTCCGGTCCGGTTCCTGCGGGTCCTCCGAATCCTGTGACACGACGTTTCCAGCCGCAGCAACTGCGGCATGGCCCTCGTCATCAGGAGTTACCCGTTGCTCCGACGGGGCAGTGGGCAAGGCTGTCGTCTCTAGCCGGTCCGCGACCATGGGCGGATCGTGGTTCTCAGGAGGTGACGGGCGAAGATCCGCCTCCTCTACTGGTAAGTGGTTCGGTTCCGGTCTTCTAACTGCTGCAACGTAACTCACCGGCAACGTCTGCATGGTCGCAGGGCTTACGGCTACTCCCACTGGTAACTCCGCTATCCTCCTCTGCATGCAGTCCGAGAGAACGTGTCCTTCCTTACCACGACCTGAGCACGTTCGGGGTTGCCCTTCATACATTACAATGGCTCTACATCCACCGACGTATATATACGAAGGGACGTGACGCTGAAGATCAATTTTTACCTGCCGTACCCCATTGAGAACAGGGAAGGTAGTGAAAGTTGTCCACTTTTCCGCTGTATTACTTAAGACCGTGCCGTATGTATTAAGTACAGTATTGATCTGCCCTGCAGTCACCTCAAACGGAAGTTCAAAGATCCTTATGGTCCCGTCCGCAACTCGTGGTCGTGCGGTAGCGTTCTCGCTTCCGGCGCCCGGGTTCCCGGGTTCGATTCCCGGCGGGGTCAGGGATTTTCTCTGCCTCGTGATGACTGGGTGTTGTGTGATGTCCTTAGGTTAGTTAGGTTTAAGTAGTTCTAAGTTCTATGGGACTGATGACCATAGATGTTAAGTCCCATAGTGCTCAGAGCCATTTCTTATGGTCCTGACGCCAAGTCCCGCCACTTCAACCGTCACATCCCCCACGTTACCGTCACAATGGTTGAACTTGAAGCGACCTCCCGAAGAGGCTATTGCTCGTGCACCGCATTCTGTGTTCGCCATCTTCACATAGACTGTTCGGCTAGCTATCGACAAATGAATCCCGATCACTTCGGCAAATTGTAACTTCACAACACCGCGCAAGAAGGCTTCTATTTCATATGGCTTAGGTCGTGCATAACGGTCGTCGAAACTAAACTTCAGTGTGTTTTTACGGAAATGAGATTCCATCGCTACCACGCGTGCATGACTAACTGCCTCGAGCAAAGGCTAGTCCCACCGTATTTACTCACCACCGGCCGTGGCGCTGGCCCGGAACAGCGGGCACGTAAACAGCGCACGTCCGCACACCTCGCCAGCCGCCAGTAGACTGTCCATCTGAGTCAACGAGGACACAGATGAACAGCGCGACTGCAGGGACTTATCCCTTGCACGCTTCCCGTGAGACTCACATTCTCAACTGTCCACAATTCTATATATGTAATGTACCTTATAGATACTTGCCCATTCACTCATTACTCGCGCACGCTTTGGCGATTCCCGTAAGAGTTTGGGCAACCTGTGCGCATTCGCACAGACGAAGGTCAATGGCTGGGTAGCCTTTATATATATATATATATATATATATATACAGGGTGTTTAAAAAATGACCGGTATATTTGAAACGGCAATAAAAACTAAACGAGCAGCGATAGAAATACACCGTTTGTTGCAATATGCTTGGGACAACAGTACATTTTCAGGCAGACAAACTTTCGAAATTACAGTAGTTACAATTTTCAACAACAGATGGCGCAGTGGTCTGGGAAACTCTATAGTAAGATATTTTCCACATATCCACCATACGTAGCAATAATATGGCGTAGTCTCTGAATGAAATTACCCGAAACCTTTGACAACGTGTCTGGCGGAATGGCTTCACATGCAGATGAGATGTACTGCTACAGCTATTCAATTGTTTCTGGATTCTGGCGGTACACCTGGTCTTTCAAGTGTCCCCACAGAAAGAAGTCACAGGGGTTCATGTCTGGCGAATAGGGGGGGCCAATCCACGCCGCCTCCTGTATGTTTCGGATAGCCCAAAGCAATCACACGATCATCGAAATATTCATTCAGGAAATTAAAGACGTCGGCCGTGCGATGTGGACGGCCACCATCTTGCATAAACCACGAGGTGTTCGCAGTGTCGTCTAAGGCAGTTTGTACCGCCACAAATTCACGAAGAATGTCCAGATAGCGTGATGCAGTAATCGTTTCGGATCTGAAAAATGGGCCAATGATTCCTTTGGAAGAAATGGCGGCCCAGATCAGTACTTTTTGAGGATGCAGGGACGATGGGACTGCAACATGGGGCTTTTCGGTTCCCCATATCCGCCAGTTCTGTCTATTGACGAAGCTGTCCAGGTAAAAATAAGCTTCGTCAGTAAACCAAATGCTGCCCACATGCATATCGCCGTCATCAATCCTGTGCACTATATCGTTAGCGAATGTCTCTCGTGCAGCAATGGTAGCGGCGCTGAGGGGTTGCCGCGTTTGAATTTTGTATGGATAGAGGTGTAAACTCTGGCGCATGAGACGATACGTGGACGTTGGCGTCATTTGGACCGCAGCTGCAACACGGCGAACGGAAACCCGAGGCCGCTGTCGGATCACCTGCTGCACTAGCTGCGCGTTTCCCTCTGTGGTTGCCGTATGCGGTCGCCCTACCTTTCCAGCACGTTCATCCGTCACGTTCCCAGTCCGTTGCAATTTTTCAAACAGATCCTTTATTGTATCGCTTTTCGGTCCTTTGGTTACATTAAACCTCCGTTGAAAACTTCGTCTTGTTGCAACAACACTGTGTTCTAGGCGGTGGAATTCCAACACCAGAAAAATCCTCTGTTCTAAGGAATAAACCATGTTGTCTACAGCACACTTGCACGTTGTGAACAACACACGCTTACAGCAGAAAGACGACGTACAGAATGGCGCATCCACAGACTGCGTTGTCTTCTATATCTTTCACATCACTTGCAGCGCCATCTGTTGTTGAAAATTGTAACTACTGTAATTTCGAAAGTTTGTCCGCCTGAAAATGTACTGTTGTTCCAAGCATATTGCAACAAACGGTGTATTTCTATCGCTGCTCGCTTAGTTTTTATTGTTGTTTCAAATATACCGGTCATTTTTGGAACACCATGTATATATGAAGACAGTAACTGTTCTCGAAAGAACAGATTACTGTTGTTGACCGTGCAGCTTTTCCCTGGAATAACTAACTGAAGCCCTCAGCTGCCGATAGGTTATGTTGATATACCTCGACGTGGACAGCTGAAAATGTGTGCCCCGACCGGGACTCGAACCCGGGGCTGAAGGTTTCAGTTAGTCATCATTCATTCCAGGGAAAAGCTGCACGGTCAACAACAGTAATCTGTTCTTTCGAGAACAGTTACTGTCTTCATATATATATATATATATATATATATATATATATATATATATATATATATATATATATATATATAGTTTAAGGCCACCCAGCCACTGACCTTCGTCTGTGCAAATGCGCACAGGTTGCCCAAACTCTTACGGCAATCGCCAAAGCGTGCGCGAGTAATGAGTGAATGGGCAAATGTCTATAAGGTACATTACATATGTAGAATTGTGGACAGTTGGGAATGTGTCTCTCACGGAAACGTGCAAGGGATAGGTCCCTGCAGTCGCGTTTCTCATGTGCGTCCTCGGTGGCTCAGATCAGCCGGCACGGTAGCTCAGCGTGTTCGGTCAGAGGGTTAGCTGCTCTATGTAACAAAAAAAACTGAGTTAATAGATCAACAACGAACTTAAAAGGGTGTCTTAGGACATCCGCTCCGATCAGATTCAACGAACTAAAACGGACAAAATGAGATTAAAAAAAAAAAAATAGGTGGATAGAGCATCTGCCCTGTAAGCAGGAGATCCCGGGTTCGAGACCCGGTGGGGGCACACATTTTCAGCAGTCCACATCGAGGTGTATCAACAATACCTATCGGCAGCTGAGGATTTCAGTTAATCATCATTTAATATAACTATACTTTAAAAAAGTCAACTCACTTGTTCATGCGTTAAAATACAGGTAAGTAAAGAAGCAATGTTTGAAATATGGACATCAAATTTCTTCAAAAGATATGTAATTTTTACTTCGTATATTCCGCGGAAAAATTAATAAAAACAACGACTGTAGCATGACCTACTCATTGTTTCACGATTCTGTGCTAGCTCAGTTACATTTTATTTTCACATATGAAGTTGAGAGTACGAACTGTTGGGTGGTGGCTCACATATTTATATGCACGTAAGTGCTTTCTGGACATTCTGTATTTACCGTGGAGCTGCAGGGGAGAAGCGTTGCTCATGTTGGGTGGGATTCTGGGGAAATTACTAGGGCCTTGTTCGTCGTTTTGACAACTTGCAGTTTCCGAGAGTTAATCCCTTACACGCGGTCGCAAGGATCCTAAGTCCCAAAGTCCTCACCTGAGATGTAGCCAGTATATATTCAACATTTAAGTCACTAAGTATCCTACCTATCCATACCCATGAAATATGAGATATTTTGCAACATCTCAACAATGTTTCTGTTCGTGTAATCTTGTGTATTGCTTACCTTCTTGATACTGTGTATATTACGTTCGCCATTAGTACAAGACCGTTCAAACTCGGTATGAATCTAGTAAATTGTTTATGCACGTTTCTACACTATATCAGGGATGCTGTTGCACCGTACCTCTTTATTTTCATGCTTCGATAAACTTTCTGGTTTCTCACATTGATTACAAGTGTGCTGTCGCCCCTCCAATGGAGCTCGTGTTGAGAACAGAGAACTTAGTATGCTTACCATTCGTTTCCTAGCTGTCGTTCCGTATACGATATTTTGGTTTCATATCTTAGAGTCCGTACCCGAGAAGCTTGCATGTATCTGCGTGTTTGCGCTTATGACATGTGGAGTTCACTCGGTCATTTCTCTTATAAATTTGCAATTGCAGCTTGCACAGATGAATAACTCTGATTTTGTTCTTCTTTCAGTCGTCCTAGTGAAGTCAATCAAAGTCTCACCTGATTAATTTCAGGTTTAATGTTAGTTTTCATTCTTTTCATTCTTCAAGAGTCACATTCGACAAGATTTCATATTGTTTTTGAATCTGTATGAATGTTTGGTATTTCTGATATCGAGTTCCATTTATAAATAGTACTTCCTACAACTGATCCTATGCCTAGGCAACTCGTATTTAAAAATCATGATCAGGAGGAACATACTAAGGCAGCGGTTCTCACAGTATGGGCAACGACCCATTTGTGCAGCATGGACTGCACAGTGAGCGCTGGCCGAGAATCCAAGGCAAGATGAAAATTATGGGGGGCGTCAGGAGCTTTACTCGCCAGTTGTCAGAGTCAGCTATTAACAGAACAGAGTAAGAGTTGCAACGCCCCATCGCTCTCCTGTACCAAAGGGATGAAGTCTGTGAGTACAGAAGGAAATAAGGTTTTAAACGCCCCATCGTTCTCCTATACCACTCACAAAGCGATGGTCTATTCTGTCGTGTCGAAACCTACCTAATATTTTTTTCTCGCACGGAAAGAACAGATGAAAAGAAGCTGCTAATTGTACTGCAATGTTTCTGTTATGTTGAAAATTAGCGATAATGTGTGCCACCAGGAGGCTGCAAGGTTGCAGCCCTACCGACTACGCTACAGGGCTGGCCCGTGGCGCTGGCTAGCTGGTAATGGCGTGAAAACACAACATGCGATAATCCGATAGCAATTTGTAGAGTTAGTAGTTTGTCAGATGCAAGTTTTCACGAGAACGACACGCTAGAAATTTACTTATTTGATATTCTGACACAAGAAAGGAACGTCGGTTGCTGTTTTATCACGGCTATTACCATGAGAGGCCAACGGCATTACCGCAGTGGTAACACCGGTTGCCGTCAGATCACCGAAATCAAGCGCTGTCGGGCTGGGCTAGCACTTGGATGGGTGACCATTCGGTCTGCCGAGCGCTGTTGGCAAGTGGGGTGCACTCAGCTCTTGTGAGGCAAACTGAGGAGCTACCTGATTGAGAAGTAGCGGCTCCGGTTTCGTAAACTGACATGCGGCCGGGAGAGCGGTGTGCTGACCAAATTTCTGGAACACAACTTACGACCAGCTTAGAGATAGAAATTATGACACTTTCTGCAGAACCTGACCATCATTTTGCAGGACAATGCTCAAGAACGTACAGTGCAAACTGTTACTGATTTGTTTGACTGATGGGGCTGCTAAGTGCTATACCACCTACTGCACTCACCTGACTTAAGCCCTTGTAAGTTCAACTCGATTTCTAGACTGAAGGAAACACTTCACGGCAATCGCTTCAGAACTGCTACATATTCGTCGGGCAATAGATCGCGCCGCTCGAACTGTCAAATTCAAATGGTTCAAACGGCTCTGAGCACTATGGGACTCAACTTCTGAGGTCATCAGTCCCCTAGAACTTAGAACTACTTCAACAAAACTAACCTAAGGACACCACACACATCCATGCCCGAGGCAGGATTCGAACCTGTCGCGGCCTCGCGGTTCCAGACTGTAGCGCCTAGAACCGCACGGCCACTCCGGCCGGCTCGAACTGTCAACATCACAGGCACTGCTAAGAGTATCCTATGACTTCCACATCGCTGGCAGCGGGTTATACACAATGCTGGTGACTACTTTCAAGGCCAGTAAAACTTTGAAAGACGTATCAATTTTGTACGAGCTGTAAGTAAATAGTTGCCTGTATTAAAGTTCCAACCCTCGTATATACTCTAATGGATCACGAACAGTGTCAAAGATCAGCATTAGTTCTTTTTAGCACTGATTTTGTGATTCCATTTAGCTTTTATAAATTAAGCCTATTGACAAAGGCATGTCGACAGTCGTTTTTTCCTCGCTCTACTTGCGTGTGGAACTGGAAACCATGTAGTGGCTTGCGGAGTGTCGATGTAGATGTACAGGTAGAACATTAATCAACCGACAAACTGCAGGAACGGATATCTGACTAGAAGTGGAGGAAGAAAGGTCCTTGAAGATGTGTCGGTGAATGCATCGTTGTCAAAAAATGGTTCAAATGGCTCTGAGCACTATGGGACTTAACATCTGAGGACATCAATCCCCTAGAACTTAGAACTACTTAATCCTAACTAACCGAAGGACATCACACACATCCATGCCCGAGGCAGGATTCGAACCTGCGACCGTAGCAGTCTCGCGGTTCCGGACTGAAGCGCCTAGAACCGCACGGCCACCGCGGCCGGCTGCATCGTTGTCACTGTAGATGGCACTAACGAATGAAAGTGCCTCTTACTACGTACCGTGCGTTCCTTGTGTGCTGCAGGCTATATGATTCACACAACGTACTGTAAGCAGCAGAATGGTCCGCTTTTCATGTCGTGAACAAGTCGAGATGTAGTTTGTGTGCGGCCAAGCAGGTGGAAACGGTCGAGAGGCAGCACGGGTATACCAAACCAAGTATCCTCGCAGATATCAACAGTATCACAGAAAATTTCAAGCCCTTTTTGGGCGTTTGTGTGATCGTGAGTTCCTTCAGACGGACGGCTACGCAGGGAGGCGGCGGATTGCGTGTGCACCAGACTTGGAGCACCGGTGTCTACAGGATATTCAGATGAACCCTTGTACAAACTCCGCACATGTACCGTGGCTGGACACATGTTCATAAGACCTTTTTCTTCCTTCATTTCCAGCTAGGAATCCACGAATCCGTCTCAACCCTTCGTTTCACGGTGTTTCCGTTGTGCTCACAAGGGAACCTCCCCATCGCACCCCCTCAGATTTAGTTATAGGTTGGCACATTCGATAGGCCTTGAAAAACTAAACACAGATCAATCGAGACAACAGGAAGAAGTTGTGTGGAAGTATGAAAAAATAAGCAAAATATACAAACTGAGTAGTGCAAGTCCATCATAAGCAGTATAATGGGGCGGGCAAACTCAGGAGCGCCGTGGTCTCGTGGTTAGCGTAAGCACCTGCGGTAAGAGAGGTTCTTGATTCAAGTCTACCCTCGGACGAAAATTTTTACTCTCTTTATTTTCGCAAAGTTATGATCGGTCCGTTCGTTCATGGACGTCTCTGTTCACTGTAATAAGTTTACTGTCTGTGTTTTGCAACTGCACCGCAAAACCGTGCGATTAGTAGCCGAAAGGACGTGCCTCTCCAATGGGAACCGAAAACATTTGATCGCAAGGTCATATGTCAACCGATTCCTCCACAGGAAAACACGTCTGATATATTCTATACGACACTGGCGACGGCATGTGCGTCATATGACAGGAATATGTTGTCGACTCACCTAACTTGTACACTTGGCGAATGGGTAAAAAGATTCTTCTACCTTGCCCGATTTAGGTTTTTTTGTGGATGTGATAATCACTCCCAAAAAAGTGATGAAAACATAAGCGTTTGTCACATGATGAAAACATAAGCGTTTGTCACATAAACTGAAAGTTAAAAAGTTAATCCATTCACCCGAGGGAAGGCTTGAACCAAGGACCTCCCGTTCCGCAGCTGCTCACGCTAACCGCGGGACCACGGCAACCACGAGCTTGCTTATTACTTGTAGTTGCCTATGTTGCGAATGGACTACTCAGTTTGTATATTTTGCTTATTTTTTCATAGTTCCGCACAACTTCTTCCTGTTTTCTCGATTGATCTGTGTTCGGTTTTTCAAGGCCTATCCATTGTGCCAACTTATAACTAAATCTGAGGGGGGTGCGATTGGGAGGTTCCCTTGTCAGTGGCGAAATTATGAATGGAATGATGCGTAATTTGCAAAGCTACTTATTGTAGTGATGGGTGGGCAGAACTCAAGCCGTTACTAATGCAGATCCGTTTCATCACAAATGGAAACAAAGTGCTGTGGCACTATTTTCAGCAGGGAGTGTGATCCAGAAGCACTGCAGAATGAGGTACAGTATACATAAATCTTTAACAACAAACGATCGCCGGATGTCACCTCCAGTGAATTCAATGGCACCTTTGCAAGGCAGATGGCTGTTAGTTACACTACAGCACCGATAGGAAGATGAGATTCATTTGGGGAGTGTGACGTACAGGACAGGTAGAGAACAAGGGCACAGCCTTCTCCCGAGCACTCCTACGGAAAGAATCCTGTGGAGCAGAGGGAAAGTGACTCCACTCTGTGCTACGTTGTTCTTCTCCAGATTCGCCACACACTGGGCTGGCCCGTTTCTCGCATGCCAACGCGGTCCACTGCCACCATGGAAGCATAGTCAACGCTCGCGGCTCATTGCCCGCCTCTTCTGCCTACGGCATAAGTCGCTCCCTCGCTGCCTCCTCAACTTCGGTCGCCCACCCTGACCTGCGTGCGTATTTTAGTGCCACCTCATATGCCGGCCGGGACTTCGACTTTGCCACGATTACCACAGAACAATAATAAACTATAACTGCGTTGTTGCTCAAGAATAGGTCGCACCAGCGACCTTTGTGGGATCTCCTTTACAGTTGGACCACACTAACCTAAAATTCTCCCAATAAAGCGATGTCGACCATTCGCCTTCTTTACCACAGTTCCTACATGCTCGTTCCATTTCATATAGCTTTGCAACGTTACGCCAAGATATTTAAAGATTTGATTGTGTCAAGCAAGGCACTTGTAATGTTGTATCCTAATATTACATGTTGGTTCTTCCCACTAATCCGCATTATCTTATATTCTTCGACTTCACACCACCTATAAATTATTTCTAAGTAGTCTTGTATCTTCCTACAGTCACTGTACTTCGACACCTTACCATAAGCCACAGCAGTATCATCAGCAAACAACCTCAGGTTGCTGTCCACAATGTCCGCCAGATCTTTTATGGATATAGGGAACCATAAGCGGTCCTATCACACGTTCCTGTGTTGTTGCTGACGATATCCTCGTCTCGAACACTCGCTGCTGTGGTTCTATTACTTGAGAATTCTTCCAGCCACTCACTTATCTGTTGTTTTATTCCATACGCTCGCACTTCCGTTAGCAACCTACAATGCGGCACCGAGTGAAATCCTTCCAGAAACCCTAAAAATATTGAATCTGCCTGTTGCCCATCATCCATAGATCGCAGTATATCACGTCACAAAAGGCCAAGATGAGTTTCGCATGAGCGATGCTTTCTAAAACCATGGTGGTTCGCGGCATAAGCTTCTCAGTCTCAAGGAAGTTATTTATATTCTGCAACAAACCGAAGTTAGGGATACTGCACTGAAATTTTGTGGGTCCGGTCTTTTACCCTTCTTATATACTGGACACACCTGCGCATTTTTCCAGTCGCTTGGGACTTTGTGACGGGCTAGAGATTCACGATAAATGCAGGATGGGTAAGGGGCCAAGCCAGGAAGAGTACTCATAGTAAAACAGAACTGGGACTCCATTCTGACCTGATGACTTATTTGCTTTCAAACCTATCAGTTATTTCTCAACGCCGCGGAAGCTTATTTTTATGTCTCCCATACGGGAAACTGTCAGGTGGCCCGCAGTTCATATATAACTAATTGCATCACTTTTGAATGTTTACTTTGTAGTGTCTACACTAATTGGCCAAAACATTACGTCCACCGTTCAGGCGATGGCAGCATCACCTGGCGAGTAATGACTCCTTGTCAGACACATGCGCGGTGTTGGTATCAGTGAGCGAGTGGTCCGTGTGTAGATTGGGGAAGGCGCTCGATGTATCTGTTTGACCAAGTGTAGGTTGTGAAGGCCCGGAGGCTTGGCACGAGCATTTCTAACTCTGAACGGATTGTCGGGTGTTCGAGGAGTGCTGTGATGAATTTCTTTAACACGTGTTCGGATGCAGGCTGAGTTGGCATCCCTTAGCTCCCAGCTTCAGGCAGTGTTGGCTTCGGTCACACAGCTTGAGGCTCTTGCCAATGGGCATCACTGTGGGGGTCCGGATAGGGGTTTGTCGGGGACGGCCAGCTCGTCCCACACATCCCCCGATCGAACTACGACTGTGGTTGCCCGGGATACTGCCCGCATTGAGGCTGATCCCTCACCTGTGGTAGAGTGGGAGGTCGTCTCGATGTGTGGCAGGGGGCGAAAGACATTCCGGAAGGCTGAACGGAAGGCCTCTCCAGTTTGTCTGACGAACCAGTTTCAGGCTCTGTCTGAGGCTGATACTGATCTTCGGCCTGACATGGCTGCTTGTCCTGTTCCAGAGGTTGCCCCTCAGTCTGCAAGATCCGGGCGGTCGCAGAGGGTGGGCTTAATGGTAGTTGGGAGCTCCAACGTCAGGCGCGTAATGGGGCCCCTTAGGGATATTGCACAAGAGAGGGGAAGAAAACCAATGTGCACTCCGTGTGGATACCGGGGGGAGTCATTCCAGATGTGGAAAGGGTCCTTCCGGATGCCATGAAGGGTACAGGGTGCACCCATCTGCAGGTGGTCGCTCATGTCGGCACCAATGATGTGTGTCGCTATGGATCGGAGGAAATCCTCTCTGGCTTCCGGCGGCTATCTGATTTGGTGAAGACTGCCAGTCTCGCTAGCGGGATGAAAGCAGAGGTCACCATCTGCAGCATCGTCGACAGGACTGACTGCGGAACTTTGGTACAGAGCCGAGTGGAGGGTCTGAATCAGAGGCTGAGACGGTTCTGCGACCATGTGGGCTGCAGATTCCTCGACTTGCGCCTTAGGGTGGTGGGGTTTCGGGTTCCGCTAGATAGGTCATGAGTCTACTACACGAAACAAGCGGCTACACGAGTAGCAGGGGTTGCGTGGCGTGGCTGGGCGGTTTTTTAGGTTAGATGGCCTTGGGCAAGTACGGAAAGGGCAACAGCCTCAACGGGTGCGGGTCAAAGTCAGGACATGCGGGGACCAAGCAGCAGTCGGTATTGTAATTGTAAACTGTCGAAGCTGCGTTGGTAAAGTACCGGAACTTCAAGCGCTGATAGAAAGCACCGAAGCTGAAATCGTTATAGGTACAGAAAGCTGGCTGAAGCCAGAGATAAATTCTGCCGAAATTTTTACAAAGGTACAGACGGTGTTTAGAAAGGATAGATTGCATGCAACCGGTGGTGGAGTGTTCGTCGCTGTTAGTAGTAGTTTATCCTGTAGTGAAGTAGAAGTGGATAGTTCCTGTGAATTATTATGGGTGGAGGTTACACTCAACAACCGAGCTAGGTTAATAATTGGCTCCTTTTACCGACCCCCCGACTCAACAGCATTAGTGGCAGAACAACTGAGAGAAAATTTGGAATACATTTCACATAAATTTTCTCAGCATGTTATAGTCTTAGGTGGAGATTTCAATTTACCAGATATAGACTGGGACACTCAGATTTTTAGGACGGGTGGTAGGGACAGAGCATCGAGTGACATTATACTGAGTGCACTATCCGAAAGTTACCTCGAGCAATTAAACAGAGAACTGACTCGTGGAGATAACATCTTGGACCTACTGATAACAAACAGACCCGAACTTTTCGACTCTGTATGTGCAGAACAGGGAATCAGTGATCATAAGGCCGTTGCAGCATCCCTGAATATGGAAGTTAATAGGAATATAAAAAAAGGGAGGAAGGTTTATCTGTTTAGCAAGAGTAATAGAAGGCAGATTTCAGACTACCTAACAGATCAAAACGAAAATTTCTGTTCCGACACTGACAATGTTGAGTCTTTATGGAAAAAGTTCAAGGCAATCGTAAAATGCGTTTTAGACAGGTACGTGCCGAGTAAAACTGTGAGGGACGGGAAAAACCCAGCGTGGTACAACAACAAAGTTAGGAAACTACTGAGAAGCAAAGAGAGCTTCACTCCAAGTTTAAACGCAGCCAAAACCTCTCAGACAAACAGAAGCTAAACGATGTCACAGTTAGCGTAAGGAGGGCTATGCGAGAAGCGTTCAGTGAATTCGAAAGTACAATTCTATGTACCGACTTGACAGAAAATCCTAGGAAGTTCTGGTCTTACGTTAAATCAGTAAGTGGCTCGAAACAGCATATCCAGACACTCCGGGATGATGATGGCATTGAAACAGAGGATGACACGCGTAAAGCTGAAATACTAAAGACCTTTTTCCAAAGCTGTTTCACAGAGGAAGACCGCACTGCAGTTCCTTCTCTAAATCCTCGCACAATCGAAAAAATGGCTGACATCGAAATAAGTGTCCAAGGAATAGAAAAGCAACTGGAATCACTCAACAGAGGAAAGTCCACTGGACCTGACGGGATACCAATTCGATTCTACACAGAGTACGCGAAAGAACTTGGCCCCCTTCTAACAGCCGTGTACCGCAAGTCTCTAGAGGAACGGAAGGTTCCAAATGATTGGAAAAGAGCACAGGTAGTCCCAGTCTTCAAGAAGGGTCGTCGAGCAGATGCACAAAACTATAGACCTATATCTCTGACGTCGATCTGTTGTAGAATTTTAGAACATGTTTTTTGCTCGAGTATCATGTCGTTTTTGGAAACCCAGAATCTACTATGCAGGAATCAACATGGATTCCGGAAACAGCGATCGTGTGAGACCCAACTCGCTTTATTTGTTCATGAGACCCAGAAAATATTAGATACAGGCTCCCAGGTAGATGCTATTTTTCTTGACTTCCGGAAGGCGTTCGATACAGTTCCGTACTGTCGCCTGATGAACAAAGTAAGAGCCTACGGAATATCAGACCAGCTGTGTGACTGGATTGAAGAGTTTTTAGCAAACAGAACACAGCATGTTGTTATCAATGGAGAGACGTCTACAGACGTTAAAGTAACCTCTGGCGTGCCACAGGGGAGTGTTATGGGACCATTGCTTTTCACAATATATATAAATGACCTAGTAGATAGTGTCGGTAGTTCCATGCGGCTTTTCGCGGATGATGCTGTAGTATACAGAGAAGTTGCAGCATTAGAAAATTGTAGCGAAATGCAGGAAGATCTGCAGCGGATAGGCACTTGGTGCAGGGAGTGGCAACTGACCCTTAACATAGACAAATGTAATGTATTGCGAATACATAGAAAGAAGGATCCTTTATTGTATGATTATGTGATAGCGGAACAAACACTGGTAGCAGTTACTTCTGTAAAATATCTGGGAGTATGCGTGCGGAACGATTTGAAGTGGAATGATCATATAAAATTAATTGTTGGTAAGGCGGGTACCAGGTTGAGATTCATTGGGAGAGTCCTTAGAAAATGTAGTCCATCAACAAAGGAGGTGGCTTACAAAACACTCTTTCGACCTATACTTGAGTATTGCTCATCAGTGTGGGATCCGTACCGTACCAGATCGGGTTGACGGAGGAGATAGAGTAGATCCAAAGAAGAGCGGCGCGTTTCGTCACAGGGTTATTTGGTAACCGTGATAGCGTTACGGAGATGTTTAACAAACTCAAGTGGCAGACTGCAAGAGAGGCGCTCTGCATCGCGGTGTAGCTTGCTCACCAGGTTTCGAGAGGGTGCGTTTCTGGATGAGGTATCGAATATATTGCTTCCCCCTACTTATACCTCCCGAGCAGATCACGAATGTAAAATTAGAGAGATTAGAGTGCGCACGGAGGCTTTCAGACAGTCGTTCTTCCCGCGAACCATACGCGACTGGAACAGGAAAGGGAGGTAATGACAGTTGCACGTAAAGTGCCCTCCGCCACACACCGTTGGGTGGCTTGCGGAGTATAAATGTAGATGTAGATGTAGAAACCACGGCGAAACCACGTCCTGGCGTGGGACTTAACATCTGAGGTCATCAGTTCCAAAATGGTTCAAATGGCTCTGAGCACCATGGGACGTAACTTCTGAGGTCATCAGTCCCCTAGAACTTAGAACTACTTAAACCTAACTAACCTAAAGACATCACACACATCCATGGCCGAGGCAGGATTCGAACCTGAGATCGTAGCGGTCGCGCGGCCATCATTACAGATGTCGGACGTCGTAGGCATGGGCAGACTGTGAACAGTACAGGTGGCTTACTGTAAAGGAACTAACATCAGACTTTATATTGCAGGGCAGAACAGAAGTTCGTCTAAACACAGCCCACCGAACACTCCTAACGATGGGCCTCCGCAGCAGACGACCCGTGCATGTGCCAATGTTAACACCACGACATCGGCAACTACGACTGAATTGCGTACGTGACTACCGGCACTCATTGAAAGACCTGAGTCGAAACAAGGCCCCCGGAGTTGACAACATTCTATTGGAACTACTGACGGCCTTGGGAGAGCCAGTTCTGACAAAACTCTACCATCTGGTGAGCAAGATGTATGAAACAGGCGAAATACCCTCAGACTTCAAGAAGAATATAATAATTCCAATCCCAAAGAAAGCAGGTGTTGACAGATGTGAAAATTACCGAACAATCAGTTTAATAAGCCACAGCTGCAAAGTACTAACACGAATTCTTTACAGACGAATGGAAAAACTATTAGAAGCCGACCTCGGGGAAGATCAGTTTGGATTCAGTAGAAATACTGGAACACGTGAGGCAATACTGACCTTACGACTTATCTTAGAAGAAAGATTAAGGAAAGGCAAACCTACGTTTCTAGCATTTGTAGACTTAGAGAAAGCTTTTGACAATGTTGACTGGAATACTCTCTTTCAAATTCTAAAGGTGGCAGGGGTAAAATACAGGGAGCGAAAGGCTATTTACAAATTGTACAGAAACCAGATGGCAGTTATAAGAGTCGAGGGACATGAAAGGGAAGCAGTGGTTGGGAAGGGAGTGAGACAGGGTTGTAGCCTCTCCCCGATGTTATTCAATCTGTATATTGAACAAGCAGTAAAGGAAACAAAAGAAAAATTCGGAGTAGGTATTAAAATCCATGGAGAAGAAATAAAAACCTTGAGGTTTGCCGATGACATTGTAATTCTGTCAGAGACAGCAAAGGACCTGGAAGAGCAGTTGAACGGAATGGACAGTGTCTTGAAAGGAGGATATAAGATGAACATCAACAAAAGCAAAACGAGGATAATGGATTGTAGTCGAATTAAGTCGGGTAATGCTGAGGGAATTAGATTAGGAAATGAGACACTTAAAGTAGTAAAGGAGTTTTGCTATTTGCGGAGCAAAATAACTGATGATGGTCGAAGTAGAGAGGATATAAAATGTAGACTGGCAATGGCAAGGAAAGCGTTTCTGAAGAAGAGAAATTTGTTAACATCGAGTATAGATTTAAGTGTCAGGAAGTCATTTCTGAAAGTATTTGTATGGAGTGTAGCCATGTATGGAAGTGAAACATCGACGGTAAATAGTTTGGACAAGAAGAGAATAGAAGCTTTCGAAATGTGGTGCTACAGAAGAATGCTGAAGATTAGATGGGTAGATCACAAAACTAATGAGGAAGTATTGAATAGGATTGGGGAGAAGAGAAGTTTGTGGCACAACTTGACCAGAAGAAGGGATCGGTGGGTAGGACATGTTCTGAGGCATCAAGGGATCACCAATTTAATATTGGAGGGCAGCGTGGAGGGTAAAAATCGTAGGGGGAGACCAAGAGATGAATACACTAAGCAGATTCAGAAGGATGTAGGTTGCAGTAGGTACTGGGAGATGAAGAAGCTTGCACAGGATAGAGTTGCATGCAGAGCTGCATCAAACCAGTCTCAGGACTGAAGACCACAACAACAACAACATCGGCAACTACGACTGAATTGCGTACGTGACTACCGGCACTGGACGTTGGTGCATCGGCAGAGCGTTGTATGGTCGAATGAATTCTGATACCTTTTTTATTACGCCGATGGGAGGGCACGAATTCGTCGTCTTCCACAGGAACAGCTTCTTGACACCTGTACTGAATGACGGACACAAGCTGGCGGCGGCTCCATTATGCTCTGTGAAACATTCACGTGGAGATCCATGGGTTCAGTGGAGCCCGTACAAGGCACCATGTCGGCTACTGAGTGTCGTACATTGGTTGCAGACGACGTACACCCCGTCATGACGCTCATGTTTCCAGACGACAGCGGTATTTTTCAGCAAGATAATGCGCCATGTTAGAAGGTCAGGAGTGTGATGGAGTGGTTCGAGCAACACAGTGGCGAGTTCCGACTGATGTAACTGATATTCTGCCCCCGACACACCGCCCTCCCCCCCACCCATGTATTAGCCAGATATGAACCCGATCGAACAGATTTGGGATGTGATGTCAGATCTGATCGACTCGTCCCCGGAATTTACGGGAGGCAGGTGTGTTCAAATGTGGCGCCAACTCCCTACACCCATGTACCAAGGCCTCATTGGTTCCATGACACGACGCATCGCAGCAGTTATCTGTGCCAAAGGTGGGCATACCGTCAATTAGGAAAATCATAATGTTCTGGCTGAACAGTGTATTAGGGTTTATTCCACGTAAATGTCAAATTTTTAAATTTTAACCTTCGCAACAGTTTTTAGTTTAGTACAACCTTAAGTGACTGCAGTGTTAGCGAGATGCTCTGGGAAGCGCAAAATTTAATATTGAGCGCTGAGCCCTATAATCTCTGTGTCAGATACGAGTATTGTGTCCTGATCTGCTTGAAAAGATGGGATCCAGACTCCAGAGCCTACCAGTGACTTGCTCTGTCTAACATGCAACATGAGAGCGAGCTATGGCTCGGTACGCTGCTCCTTACATAGTGACGTTTCACGAGAAAGTGAGTAAACTGAGGAAGAAATCCACAGTTATTGTTTTTGAATTTTTAGTTTAATTTTACGCTTCGTACTTTCGCTTCCAGCTTTTTGTACAGGGAGACTTTTTCCACCATGTACAAACTCTAGGGATTGATTTATGAAAAGGTACGGAACAAAATAGGACTAATGAACTTATGCCTGGAAATGCATTGTTTCCTTGCTAAAGACCATTCATTTAACTATTCTTCGTTACAGAGACTGTGGTCTAACACATGCTTGACCATGCAGCCACAGTTGCAGTATGCATGGTTTCCTCCTAGAGGCTGTACTGTTGCTCAAACTTCATGTCCCGGCGCCCTCTCCTGCCATGGTGACTGGTGATGCTCTGTCTGATTCAGTTCTCTTGCTGCCTCACCTTGTAGTGGATGTGATACAGCGTTGTACACAACGGTTCCATATTCCAATCGAAAGCTTGTTGACATAATGTTGTAGTAGCATCACCGTTTAGGATAGGGAAAGTTAGTTTTATGCAAAATTCTAAGCACAAGTTTCAGCCAGGTGCAGGCCGGTTTGCAGTGAGTTACGCATACCAACAGTTGCGAAGTCGAATAAAGGCCAGAGGGCTGTCTACAAGTTGCTGAAACAGTATACGTAGTGGTTTTGCATGCCGCACATAACAGGCAGAAAGGGGCACACTGACCATCCTAGCGTGTTATCAGTACATGATGCGAAGCGGCATGTATGGAAAAGCAGAGGTGCACAGCCGCGTATAACTAGGTGGGGGATTCTAACGAGATTCATTCAAGTGTAGCCGCTCTCCTGGATGGTGGGGCACGTCACACCACCAGCTACACGCAGCAGCAGATGGGGCGCCAGCATCCAGTCATTGGCGGGTCACTGGTTCGACCCTCTGAGGCCGATTCGGGGTCTGTAGTCAGCAGTGGCGGGCCACTCGGTGGTTCACTACTGCAGGCAGGCGTCCTTGCTTCCAACACACGCTGCAGGCATGCTGTGTCGAGGCCCGCAGATTTGGACACTGGTTTGTGGGTGATTGTTGTCATCGCAATCTCAGCCACGCAGGCGAAAAGCATGCAGCTTGCCACCTGTGGCTCACACAGAGCGGCGCTGAGTCAGCAGGGATAAAGACCTCTGAGTCGACTGCCAGCATCCTGACGACGACGCAACTCCGCTGCCACACAAGGACAACACACAGCAGTGCATCGATGGGTTGCTGAGCCAGCCATTCCGTGCCAAGCCTTTTCACACACAGCGAAGTGGTGTCCTCAGCATTGCGGGACCCAGTGACGCAGATTGAGAGGAACAGGGGCACTGTAGCTGGAAACAATAAATCACTTGGAATGCTCATACGAGTCTTAATACGGTGCCTTATACCTCTTCCCACTACATTTGGTGTTGCTGTTACATTCGGTGGCAGAAGTTGCCACTACAGTATTTACTTACAGATAGGCAAATGGCAATGGGCATCAGGCAGCTAGTTTGTATCAGAAGACCTATCCCCATGATTCGCCATTTGTCTGAGACCAGTTCATTTCAGTAAGCAGGAAATCATTAAGGACGTATCCGAAATGTTGGGACACCAGACTTACAGGAAATGTGTTAACACTGTGGAAGGCGACCGCCATATCAGTTACTGTGCAGTTGGCCCGCCAGTACAGGTTAAGCCAGGTGACAATGTGGAACATCCTGCATGACAATTGATATTACCCTTACCATTTACAGCGTGTGTGGGGCTTACTGGCGACAGACTTTCCACATCGGAAGTGTTTTTGTCACTGGTTTCTTCACCAGGCAACACAATTCCGGGATTTTTTTCATAGATGAGGCCGCCTTCACCCGTAGTGATATCTTCAAGTTTCATACCAGTCACCTGTGGGATAGTACATGGAGCCCTCATGGTATGGTGACAGCGAATCATCAGCATCGGTGCAGCTGGAGTGTGTGGTCTCGGATAACTGGCGACCATATTTTGCCACCAGCCTTCCTTCCACATTGCCTAACTGGCCGGAACTGTCGGCGTTTCCTGCGGGTGACTTTGCCTCCCCTGCTAGAAGAAGTGCCATTGATGACTGGAATGGTTATGTGGCTGCTACATCATGGTACTCAAGCTCACTTCGCCGTCAGGATGCATATCGTGTCTTCCTTTGTCGATCGATCGGACGAGAGGATCCAATTACATGGCATGCCCGTTCACTGCATGTTATGGGGCCATCTCAAAACTATCGTGTATGCAGATCCCGTTCCAGAAGACACTTGCGCAGCGTATTCATGTTGCCTTTGACATTGTTCAGATGCACACTAGCCGATGTGAACGTGTGAGACAGAACATGCTGTGGTTGGTACACTCATGCACTGAGACACATGGATGGAAACCACAACTGTGGCTGCATGGTACAGCTCGTATCAGACTGCAGTTTCTGTGACAGTGTTTGATTGAATAAATTGTCTGTAGCAAGGAAACCAGAGATTTCTGGACATAAGCTGATAAGACTTTTTTTATCCCTAGAGCTTGCACACAGTGGAAAAATCACACTGTATACATGAATAGTACCGAAAGCATGTTTTTGATTCATCACGTTAAACAGTTTCTCGAACACTGGAGCTCCGACTGTAATTGTTTCAAACGCTCTAAGTGGTAAGGTTAGTAACAATTGTGATGGAGAATTTTCCACACAGTCGTCTGGCTTACCCCGTACTGGCAGGCCAACTGTCCGGTAACTGATATCGCGGTCGCTTTCCACAGTGTTAACACATTTTCCTGTAAGTCTGGTGTCCGAACATTTCGGGTACGTCCTTCATGATTTCCTGCTCACTGAAACGAATCGGTCAAAGACAAACGGCGAAACACGGGGATAGGTCTCCTGATACAGCCTTGCTCTACTTGTAATTCTCGTATCTCATTTGGACCCTCGACATTGTATCCCGAAGCTTAACCACGATCTCTTGCGTCACCCGTCGCGGTTCCCTTCATCTCACACACAGACATAGCGTCCCTTCCGCCAGATGCGTCTACTTGCGTTGCCCGCTGTGTTCACGTGAACAGCAATCACGGGTCAGAGCTGACAGCAACGAAACGTGCGCCTTTGACACGTTCGTCAGGAAATTGCAACACTCATATGGGAAATTCCGTCTTTTAATGATACTTTCGTAACAGCTACATCAACGGGGCACGGAGTTCAGGTGAGAATTTATATTTTCACTCGCATAAAAAAGCGTCACCGTCCTTGCGTAAATAAAAATGCGTAGTGTCATCTGAAGTCTCCGATGATATGTTCCCTCTCCCCTTACACTACAAAATTACACGAGTGATATACGAGGGTTGGAACTTAAATAGTGGCAACTATTTATTCACAGCCGATACAAAATAGTTACATGTTTGCACCTGTTACTGTCCTTCAAAGTAATCACCAGCGTTGTGTAGAAACCATTGCCAGCTATGTGGAAGATGTAATATACCTTCAGCAGAGCCAGTTCTGTTGATGGTGCCAATGGGGCGGTCTACTGCCTGTCGGTACTCAAGAAAGCATTGAATCGAATACCACAAAGTGGTTCCTTCATCTTCGGAATCAAATTAAAGTCACAAGGACTTAAGTCCGGGGAGTATGGTGGATGGTACAGTACATCCCAGTTCCATCGATCGAACAGAACATCCACAGCTTGCACTGTATGTGTCAACGCATTGTAGTGCAAAATGATGGGTGGGTTGCGCAGAAAGTGTCGCCGCTTCTATCGCAAAGCTGGTCGCAGGTGATGCTCCAGAGCCCCAGTATAGTGAAAGTTATCGTGATTCTCGAGCACGACTGTGATGGTGTTATCCTAACGCATTACGTTCCTCCACGTATGACCGTCAATGTACAGTATTACTGTTCGTTTTTGGAGCATCACGTGCGACCAGTTTTGCGTAAGAAGCGGCGACACTTTCTGCGCAACCCACCCATCATTTTGCACGGCAAGTGGATAGAACATACATACACAATGTACAATACAAACGGCTGAAGGCCACAATTAAATTTGTAAATTTCAAAATATATTACCATAATCCTTTAAGGCAGAAGGCCGGGGAAATTTTGAGAATAAGGATCTAAGTGGCTGAAGGCCCAGAGCTGGTTTTCCAAAAATTCTAAGATACCTTAACCTTTAATTTTTCAATGGACGAAAGCACAGTAAATTAAAAAGCAACGCAACGACAATAACTAAATTTAGGAATAAGATTTTAAGCAGCTGAAGGCCCACAATTGATTTACACAAATTGATTTACAAAAAACACAATAAATTTTTTTTCTATTAACGCATTGGTTATAACAGATTACCAACAGACCATTAAACACCCATAAAAAGAACAGTACAGACAACGGCACACAGACGCCTCCACTTGATCTGTTGGTAACCCAACCAAGAGACAGTCACGGACCGACCGACCAAACGATTTGTTTGCCACCAATCGGTACATAAAAACTCAAAGACCAAACTGTTACGGACATGATTACCAACAATGAAATATGTATTAAACTGTCAAAACTACACACCATGTTGGACAGCGACAACCGGTGAGGAAAGGACGCTGCCTGAAATTACGTTAGTGGCCAGGGCAGGTAACCAGAACACTGACAGCCACAAGGTAGAAAATTCCGCTGGTACACTTGAATTTGAAATAACGTAATATAGTTAACTTCACCAAAAAGGAACACTGCCTGAATTTATGTCAGTGGCCAGGGCAGGTAACCAGTACACTAACAGCCACAACGTGCACTTGAATTGTGACGAATCAATATAGTTAATTCCACCGCAGGGCGGCTCGATTTCACCACTACAAACAGTCGGTGTTGCTCACAGGAAAAGCTATCCAACAGCGAAACACCGAAACGAACGACACAATATAAACGGACGTGGCTTGGGTACTTAACACACCAATCAACTTTGACGTCCTGGGTCGGTGGGCCACGAAACTGGTAGCTCCGACACTGCACTGTGACTGCTAGCGGACCCAGCCGACTGCATCACATGGAGATATCCTCCCTGGTCCGCACCAACTGACCGACCACTCTCAGAATTCCGACAACATCTAATATAGTTGTCAGTGGAAATAGCGCCAACTACACATACAACCTGACAAACACTTGCATGAAGACCTGAATGATACCCAACAGTAACTAAGCACGCATGAAGACAAATCGGGGGTCGATGCACACACACACACACAGCCGACTTATGAACAACCGGCGAGCCAAAACGCGTCGTCCGGTAGGACGACCGACTGACGATCCATCAAGACCGTGGCCCGGCTCAAGTGATGCGTGGCGGCAATGGTCGACGCAGACCTCACTGCTGCTCCAACACGACTACACTAGTGCCACATTACAACTCCCCAACTGACAGGTCCGGACTGTGCTCCAGACACGTTCCAACCGACTGGCAGCCCGAACTCGTGACACAAACTGCCGTACGTCAGACAACGGCCCGGAAGTAATAGCAGTCGAGCAAAGGTACTACGAGAGGGGATATATTGATATGCGCAGCTAGCGCCGCACATGATCAGGCAAAGCAGCAGCTCAGTGACACCAATAAATTAAATTAACGTTGTTTTTGTTGTTGTGGTCTTCAGTCCTAAGACTGGTTTGATGCAGCTCTCCATGCTACTCTATCCTGTGCAAGCTTCTTCATCTCCCGGTACCTACAGCAACCTACATCCTTCTGAATATGCTTGGTGTATTCATCTCTTGGTCTCCCTCTACGATTTTTACCCTCCACACTGCCCTCTAATACTAAATTGGTTATCCCTTGATGACTCAGAACATGTCCTACCAACCGATCCCTTCTTCTGGTCAAGTTGTGCCACAAACTTCTCTTCTCCCCAATCCTATTCAACACCTTATCATTAGTTATGTGATCTACCCATCTAATCTTCAGCAATCTTCTGTAGCACCACATTTCGAAAGCTTCTATTCTCTTCTTGTATAAACTATTTATCGTCCATCTTTCACTTCCACCCAAGGCTACACTCCATACAAATACTTTCAGAAACGACTTCCTGACACTTAAATCTATACTCGATGTTAACAAATTTCTTTTCTTCAGAAACGCTTTCCTTCCCATTGCCAGGCAACATTTTATATCCTCTCTACTTGGACCATCATCAGTTATTTTGCTCCCCAAATAGCAAAACTCATTTACTACTTTAACTGTCTCATTTCCCAATATAATTCCCTCAGCATCACCCGACCTAATTCGACTACATTCCATTATTCTCGTTTTGCTTTTGTTGATGTTCATCTTATATCCTCCTTTCAAGACACTATCCATTCCATTCAACTGCTCCTCCAAGTCCTTTGCTGTCTCTGACAGAATTACAATATCATTAGCGAATCTCAAAGTTTTTATTTCTTCTCCATGGATTTTAATACCTACTCCGAATTTTTCTTTTGTTTTCTTCACTGCTTGCTCAATATACAGATTGAATAACATTGGGGAGAGGCTACAACTCTGTCTCACTCCCTTCCCAACCACTGCTTCCTTTCATGCCCCTCAACTCTTGTAACTGCCATTTGGTTTCTATACAAATTGTAAATAGCCTTTCGCTCCCTATGTTTTACCACTGCCACCTTCAGAATTTGAAAGAGTGTATTCCAGTCAACATTGTCGAAAGCTTTCTCTAAGTCTACAAATGCTAGAAACATAGATTTGCCTTTCCTTAATCTAGCTTCTAAGGTAAGTCGTAGGGTCAGTGTTGCCTCACATGTTCCAATATTTCTACGGAATCCAAACTGATCTTCCCCTAGGTCGGCTTCTACTAGTTTTTCCATTCGTCTGTAAAGAATTCGCGTTAGTATTTTGCAGCCGTGACTTATTAAACTGATAGTTCGGTAATTTTCACATCTGTCAACACCTGCTTTCTTTGGGATTGGAATTATTATATTCTTTTTTATGTCTGTGGGTATTCCACCTGTCTCATACATCTTGCTCACCAGATGGTATAGTTTTGTCAGGACTGGCTCTCCCAAGGCCGTGAGTAGCTCCAATTGAATGTTGTCTACTCCCGGGGCCTTGTTTCGACTCAGGTCTTTCAGTGCTCTGTCAGACTCTTCACGCAGTATCATATCTCCAATTTCATCTTCATCTACCTCCTCTTCCATTTCCATAACTTTGTCCTCAAGTATATCGCCCTTGTATATACCCTCTATATTCTCCTTCCACCTTTCTGCTTTCCCTTCTGTGCTTAGAACTGGGTTTCCATCTGAGCTCTTAATATTCATACAAGTGGTTCTCTTTTCTCCAAAGGTCTCTTTAATTTTCCTGTAGGCAGTATCTATCTTACCCCTAGTGAGATAAGCCTCTACATCCTTACGTTTATCCTCTAGCCATCCCTGCTTAGCCATTAACGTAGTGAGGTGGAAGTACGTTAACAGGGTGTAAAATACATGATGGCGGGGACATGAGCTACGTACGGCTCAAGTTGCCACTATTTAAGTTCCACTCCTCGTACATATCACCTTTCGCAAATCTTAAGAAGGGAACCATTGGAAATTCAGTACATGTCTCATTTGAGGTTGTAGTTATGTCGATTGACCACAATAACAGTAAAGAGAATGGGCAATGAGATTTAAAATGCACATAGGCTCGTGTGTTCGCTACGACCTACTGTGCTATGATGATCACTAGAGGGTGTAACACGCGCTACAGTTGTTAAAAGTGTGCCGACAGCAAATGGATTTCCAAACACATATAATAGATTCGGAACGATTTTTCGACATCTGTCGCCTGCGGGAGTTAATTTCCCTGGCCTTTGTTCCTCTCATGCAGATTGACTCTGGGTGGCCGCCTTTGTGAGTGTGTAAATGAGGAGCTGTTTGATCGCCAGTGCGTTACTTGTTCGCCGTGAGACACAGAGCCCCATGGCATTCACGTACCACAAGAGCATAGGCACAGGAGTCCCGTCTGCGTCTTTCACGGTCTACGACAGGGCCGGCCAGAAATTCTGCACGCGTGCGGTGCTCCTGCACATGTGCAACTTCCGGGTCAAAGCGTGCACGCCGCAGCCGCCAGCGTTCATGTAGTGCATGTTTCTACGCACAGATGTCGCTTTATCTACTTGCTGGGATACTCAGTACCGGCGTATTCTAGTGCTCTTTCCACAGCTTGCAAGCCAACCATGGGAAGGTATTTCGCCTATTAAACATTTCAAATACTGTCACAGTCTACTCATTGAGACGTCCACTTTTGTGTTAACAGTTTAACCCAGTAAGACAATTAATACAGTTAACAACCGTGGTTTTTTTTTAAGGCAGCTTGACTGACGGCACGTAAATACGCGTAATGTTTTTGATCTAAAACACTCCTGGAAATGGAAAAAAGAACACATTGACACCGGTGTGTCAGACCCACCATACTTGCTCCGGACACTGCGAGAGGGCTGTACAAGCAATGATCACACGCACGGCACAGCGGACACACCAGGAACCGCGGTGTTGGCCGTCGAATGGCGCTAGCTGCGCAGCATTTGTGCACCGCCGCCGTCAGTGTCAGCCAGTTTGCCGTGGCATACGGAGCTCCATCGCAGTCTGTAACACTGGTAGCAAGCCGCGACAGCATGGACGTGAACCGTATGTGCAGTTGACGGACTTTGAGCGAGGGCGTATAGTGGGCATGCGGGAGGCCGGGTGGACGTACCGCCGAATTGCTCAACACGTGGGGCGTGAGGTCTCCACAGTACATCGATGTTGTCGCCAGTGGTCGGCGGAAGGTGCACGTGCCCGTCGACCTGGGACCGGACCGCAGCGACGCACGGATGCACGCCAAGACCGTAGGATCCTACGCAGTGCCGTAGGGGACCGCACCGCCACTTCCCAGCAAATTAGGGACACTGTTGCTCCTAGGGTATCGGCGAGGACCATTCGCAACCGTCTCCATGACGCTGGGCTACGGTCCCGCACACCGTTAGGCCGTCTTCCGCTCACGCCCCAACATCGTGCAGCCCGCCTCCAGTGGTGTCGCGACAGGCGTGAATGGAGGGACGAATGGAGACGTGTCGTCTTCAGCGATGAGAGTCGCTTCTGCCTTGGTGCCAATGATGGTCGTATGCGTGTTTGGCGCCGTGCAGGTGAGCGCCACAATCAGGACTGCATACGACCGAGGCACACAGGGTCAACACCCGGCATCATAGTGTGGGGAGCGATCTCCTACACTGGCCGTACACCACTGGTGATCGTCGAGGGGACACTGAATAGTGCACGGTACATCCAAACCGTCATCGAACCCATCGTTCTACCATTCCTAGACCGGCAAGGGAACTTGCTGTTCCAACAGGACAATGCACGTCCGCATGTATCCCGTGCCACCCAACGTGCTCTAGAAGGTGTAAGTCAACTACCCTGGCCAGCAAGATCTCCGGATCTGTCCCCCATTGAGCATGTTTGGGACTGGATGAAGCGTCGTCTCACGCGGTCTGCACGTCCAGCACGAACGCTGGTCCAACTGAGGCGCCAGGTGGAAATGGCATGGCAAGCCGTTCCACAGGACTACATCCAGCATCTCTACGATCGTCTCCATGGGAGAATAGCAGCCTGCATTGCTGCGAAAGGTGGATATACACTGTACTAGTGCCGACATTGTGCATGCTCTGTTGCCTGTGTCTATGTGCCTGTGGTTCTGTCAGTGTGATCATGTGATGTATCTGACCCCAGGAATGTGTCAATAAAGTTTCCCCTTCCTGGGACAATGAATTCACGGTGTTCTTATTTCAATTTGCAGGAGTGTATTTAAGAAAGAGAGCACTTAGCGACTTCCAATGAACCTTAGTCATGATTTCAAATAACATTAAACCAATGCAAGGTTTCCTCGGTGCCCTCAGTTACACCCACATAATTTCTGTCTCACTGACCTCTGATCAGAAAGACAACCGCAGACCTCTCGATTATGACCTGTACCATTATTGTTATATCTTTCACCAGTTCCGTCTGAAATCTGCATAATAACCGACAATTAGATGAATGTTATGTTTTATCGACTTCAGCTGAGCGTAGTCCTTCACACATTAAAAAAAAAGAAAAACCCTAAATGTAAGTATACAACAATCGGTTTAATGACCATTTTTCCTGATAGTAATGTAACATGGAGCAGAATGAGGCAATAATGCAGAGTTAGTAAACAATAAGTTTTAATTATGAAAGGAATATCCAAACACGTTTATCACTGGTCATGAGAAATGATATAGCTAATATCGGGCACAAAAGCACGGCTCATTGACAAACGCAAGCAGTTGCGGGAGATTTTCATCACGATGCCTGATCGAAACGACTGAGAACATAGATCGTCCGTTCTTTGCTTTTTCACAGTAACTGCCATTTCTCAGTACTTCTCTGTTAAAGTTACGGTCACCGGGGGTAAACGAGACTGGGTATGTTGCGCTCTCGCTTGCACCACATAAGCAAGGAAGAGGAGCCGCCGCCGTTCATTTAGGACACATGTCTAATAACAGATGTCGCTGTCGGACACGTGTGCACATGTGCAGCACTTCCGCACGTCTGCACACTGTGCAGCGTTTGGCCGGCCCTGGTCTATGACCATACGTCTGTTCTCTGGATATACGTCGACAGCCAAACAGAAGACATTATACCCTCCTTCGTCCTTTTTGTATCATACATCATACCGCACGTTTTTATCTTTTATTTCGTCGTGCGTTGACCCTGGCGAGTTGGGCCATTAATATCACACGCTATAATCCGTTCAACATAAGAATAAACCTGATGTAAACAAACACAGCCGCGATGATTGGCCAGAAGCAGTAGCAATCGTACACTGGTGCTGTTACGCTCTTGGAAGTAGGTCCTACTTATGTACTAGATGTCTTATTACTAAGTTACATTAAATGAATATTTAAGATATTCAAATGTATTAACAGCCATCAACGTTTTTCTTAATCACGCTTTAGCTACGTAGTTTTTATTTCAAAAATCGTGTACAGTCACAGCCTTTGCATGGTTGAGCTCTGATTGTCGCGCTGTTAATGCGCAGTATGAAAATGGCTGAAGTACTTTCTGGTCCGTAGTGGAACATGCGTGTGGAACACGGTTAAAAAATGGCGAGAAATAAGCTGTTCTTGATGTTTTTCATAAATTTTCGGAGATAATCGGCTTTGAAGTCCTCTGAGCATTGTATACAATGTAGATAAGATAAGCGAAAATCTTTCACGTGTAGCACAGCCGCTAGTGTAACGGACTGTGCACCTAAAGCGGTTGTTCATGCATCGGTACTAATCGTCGCACTGTCATTTTTTTTCTCGTTCAATTTGAAATACCTACATCTCGTAATTATAAAACTCATAATAATTCTTTATGAATAACTCACGTCTTCTTGTTTTAATTACATTTTGGACGCGAAATTCCTGTTTCCATTTCAAATACATGTTCTTAATTATCAATAATTTGTGGAAGACTGTTCATAAAAGTTCTTTAGAAAACATAACAATTTAATTTTTTAAGGCAAAAATGAACCAAATCCTCTTTATTTACACGATGTCCATCGTTTTATACCACAGAGTCAGATAAGTATCATAAGAACATGAAAAACAGTCATATTAACAGCATCGAGCACATCATACAAATGCTGCATTTTTACATTTGCTACTGTGCCATTACAATACGAACCCAACAGAACTGATTTGAAGCCAAGCTGCGGGGTTCGGCCCGAGAAGTAACAAGACTGCTAAGCTGCCAGACGTACCAGTACGCACGCAGCTTTTCACGTCACTGCCGAACGCTGGCGGGATATAGAACGGCTCGTCATAAAAGAAGAAGAGAAAATGCTACGCCTGGTTGGCTTCGTGGATTCTGTTGTTGATAGGCTCGTTATCAACGTAGCAGGTGACACTTCCATAACTGAAATGTATTTCTCGGATTCGGATAAGGAAGGAGCTGAGAGATTACCAGACGACTGACTGGAAGTAATACTTCAGGTGAAACTTCCTGGCAGATTAAAACTGTGTGCCCGACCGAGACTCGAACTCGGGACCTTTGCCTTTCGCGGGCAAGTGCTCTACCATCTGAGCTACCGAAGCACGACTCACGCCCGGTCTCACAGCTTTACTTCTGCCAGTATCTCGTCTCCTACCTTCCAAACTTTACAGAAGTACTTTCGCAGAAGAGCTTTACTTCTGCCAGTATCTCGTCTCCTACCTTCCAAACTTTACAGAAGTACTTTCGCAGAAGAGCTTCTGTAAAGTTTGGAAGGTAGGAGACGAGATACTGGCAGAAGTACAGCTGTGAGACCGGGCGTGAGTCGTGCTTCGGTAGCTCAGATGGTAGAGCACTTGCCCGCGAAAGGCAAAGGTCCCGAGTTCGAGTCTCGGTCGGGCACACAGTTTTAATCTGCCAGGAAGTTTCATATCAGCGCACACTCCGCTGCAGAGTGAAAATCTCATTCTGGAAATATCCCCCAGGCTGTGGCTAAGCCATGTCTCCGCAATATCCTTTCTTTCAGGAGTGCTAGTTCTGCAAGGTTCGCAGAAGAGCTTCTGTAAAGTTTGGAAGGTAGGAGACGAGATACTGGCAGAAGTAAGGCTGTGAGACCGGGCGTGAGTCGTGCTTGGGTAGCTCAGATGGTAGAGCACTTGCCCGCGAACGGCAAAGGTCCCGAGTTCGAGTCTCGGTCGGGCACACAGTTTTAATCTGCTAGGAAGTTTCATATCAGCGCACACTCCGCTGCAGAGTGAAATCCAATTCTGGAATACTTCAGGTGCTTCAATATTTAACTATACGGTGAAATCCTTCGGTACTCTCTTACGTTACACACAGCTTGTGCAGAAAAATTACCCTGTGGTTAAATCAGGAATTTACATCATTCCTGTTTTCAATTACAATAGTGCGTTAGCTAAAAACGATAACGTGTTGCGGTTTTCGTCTAGTCGTCTAAAGAGCGTATTGTGGGAGATTTTCTGTGTATTATTTCATTCAGCTTAAAAATAAAATAAAATTCGGAGCTGTATTGCTCCTCTGCTCGTCTCTTTTTACGTGTGAACTGCAACTGCAGGCTAGCTATACCAGCTGACCGGCCAGTGCTGTCCAAGTTAGATGCGCCGGTAAAGCTGTTGTCCCGTATTATCGCAAAGTTTGCCCGCCCCCGGTGGCAGAGTGGTCAGCTCGCCAGAATGTCAATCCTAAGGACCTGGGTTCGATTACCTACTGGGTCGGAGACTGGTTCAAGGACTGGGTGTTGTGTTGTCATAATCATCATTATTTCACCCCCATAGACGCGCAAGTGGCCGAAGTGGTGTCAAATCGAAAGACTTGCACCCGGCGAACGGTCTCCCGACAGGAGGCCCTAGTCACACAACATTTTATTTATCGCGAAGTTGATGTGCGCGTAACGCACAGCAAAACCGTACCTTTATTATCATACTTGACAGTTCTCGAGACAGCTTGTCTGCAGTCCCACTTGAAACGGAAACCCAATGAGGCTTGAGCAAACGCTGAAGAACACATAGCGCAATGTTTACATCAGGTTTATTCTTATGATGAACGAACTATATAGGTTATGCGCTTCCCACTGTCATTTGTTTCACATTCTCAACGATCGTAGCAGGTGGCAGAAGGTTTTAATCTGCCAGGAAGTTTCATATCGGCGCACACTCCGCTGCAGAGTGAAAATCTCGTTCTGGTAACATCCCCCAGGCTGTGGCTAAGCCATGTCTCCGCAATATCCTTTCTTTCAGGAGTGCTAGTTCTGCAGGTATCGCAGGAGAGCTTCTGTAAAGTTTGGAAGGTAGGAGACGAGGTACTGGCAGAGGTAAAGCTGCGAGGACGTGGCGTGAGTCGTGCTTGGGTAGCTCAGTCGGTAGAGCACTTGCCCACGAAAGGCAAATGTCCCGAGTTCCGGACCGGCACACAGTTTTAATCTGCCAGGAACTTTCAAGATTGATAATAAGTAACAATTATCAATTTCGACTGTTAAGACACAATGTCTAATTAAAAAAATTTCTTAAGCAAGTTGCACTCACGGCTGAAGGCCTTATTGACCAGAAATTCAAATTATCTGTCTGCTGAAGGCCCCAATGGTATAAATTCAAAAAACAATTTGACGGCTGCTGGTCTGGATAGCAAATTCAGTATTAGAAATTTGTTGTTTGGCTAAAGAATAGGCCGCTGGATTCACGGAATGTTGGAAGACCGTCTCTTCAGGTGGGCAAATTCCCCTGAAAAATTCTCGGGCTCACTGGCCTAAGCTAATAAGATGTAGAGTGAGGAGCTGGGACTGGCAGGACAAAAAAAAGGGGGGTTGGGAGGGAAATTAATCATATGCCCTCACTGCATCAGTTACTGGAACGTACGCTAGTTACATCAAAGGGGCATACCTGGAACGATTTTTCGGTTTAAAACCTGTTATTGTTGATTTTAAGGGGAGCGCGGGGGAGCAGGAACTAAAATTAGAACATCCAGAACTGATTGCTACAGATCTCGCATTATAAATGGAGATGACTACTTAATGTCCACAGTAAGACACTGCAAAATGGAGACAAACTTTTTTTTTTATTTGATTGGGAAGGATTCAAAAAGAAAATCGCATTGTTGGAGGGACAAATTCTGACATAAAACGCCGTCCATTTCGCTAAGCTCACTGGCGTTAAAGAAAAGCCACGGCAGAAAAAATCCACTGTGGCATTGAAAGAATTACAAGCATAGGTCTCTAAGCGTTTTGAGGACATTCCAGTCTTACCAGTGTTTTCGAGATGTTTACCGTTTCAGTTGGAAGCGCCCCTGTACACGCGTAGCAGGAACTGATTGATCTGCACTGTAATTCCCGTTTAAAAGGCATATTATTTTATTATTTTATTCATGGATGTAATTATTCAGCAACTGTAGTAGGTATTTTAGGGTAAATTTCAGTCACCAGTTGGAAATATATTATTATTTCGCTTTACTGGTTTCGACAAATTATTCCATCACTTTCAGAAGCCTAAAAAATTGGGGATATTATAAATCTTTAGACATTGGCTATACGTTTATGTGAAGTATAATAAGTATTTCGCAGGAATTTACTTAGTATTGGTTTAACAGACGTGAAAATCTTGTTCTTAGAAGCCTAATGCCATGCTATGTCCAAAAATGTACATAACACTTGTGATTATTATAGACACAGATTGACGATTTACAGTAACTGAATCACATCTGTGTTCATCTCAAGCTGTTGGGCTAGCAGCAAGGAACATATTTAAAACATGAAAAAAGTATAACTAAGGTATATAAAGCAGTTATATATAATGCATTTGAAAAACTTGGCACACAATTTTAATGCATGAAAAGAATGATCTAATTATCACATATTATAAGAGATGCTATCGAATGACAGTAGTTTCTATTTTTTAATGTAAGTGGATCAATCAACAAAAATTTAGATGAGAATTTTTATGTATTTGAAATTCTGCTAAATGTATACTAAATAAGTTTCTGTAATACACTTCTTATACTTCACATAAATGTATAGCCAAGTTATAAAGATATATAATATCTCCAGTTTTGTATCCTTCTCAAGATGACACATTAATTTGTCCAAACCGGGGAAGCGAAATAAAAATATACACTGGTCTCCAAAATTAAAGCAACAAATGAAAATTTTGCAAGGCATCGTTTAATTTGCAACAAAACATTACAAACAGATGACAGCAAAGTAGTAACTACGCAAAGAACACAGAACGTAAACAACTATAACATGAATAACAGTAGACGAAAATGTTCTTCGTTTTTTTTTCCAACTTATTTGCACACACATTACGACAACTGGTTAATGTGCTCACTATGGGGTGTGACCACCTCTGGCAGCAATACAGGTCTGACAACGACTGAGCATGCCGTGAATATAACGTCATCAATGTCTTGTTGAGGCAATAACGGTCAATCTTTCTACAGAGCTGCTCGAAAGACTTGAAGAGTGGTTAATGGATGTTGACGTGATGCAGCCCATTTCCCTAGTACACCCCAGACATTCTCTATGAGATTCAAATTGGGAGAGTGAGCAGGCTATGCGATGTGTGCAGTATCTTCCCTTTCCAAGAAAACATCAACCAGTCGTTCTCTATGAGTGTGCCGTCGTCCATCAGTACGAGGTTTGGGTGCACAGCACCTTGCAACAACCGTACGTGAGGTCCCAAGACCTCGTCATGATACTTGACACCAGTTAAACCTTTCCGATTCCCCGCACAACTTCGTGAAAAGGTTCTCGGGTGGTTAACATAATCCCTGATCCTCCTCGATATCGAACTCTTTCCGCAGTGTTCGGGTATCGAAATCGTGTCCCACATTCCCTTTTCATGCTAATCCGTCGAAATTCACTCTTCATACCAAATCGGGACTCATATGTGTAAATAACATTGGTCCATTCGACTCTCCAGGTGGCATGTTGACGACTCCCCTTGTAACGTCTTCGCTCGGGCGTACGTTAACTCTTTAAAGCCTGTACTATGGTAAGTTGACGGGCTCCACCTTATAAGAAAGGATTTTAGTAAATATGTTGACCGCGTGTACCTGAATGGAGGCAAAATCAGACTTACACCCACTCAGTAACAACAATGATACGTCAAGCAAGTCTAAAGTGCAACTACACGTTAGGATGGGCAAGAAACATACACAGCAGATGCTACGAATTGTTAATAATACGGTCGCCAGCCTAATTAGGCATTAAGTGAGTTTTTTCCTTGTACAAGTGGATGTACGTGCAAGCATAACAACACGTAGTAATACTGCATTATATGGTAAATTTTAGAACCAGAAAAATCTACTGAACTAATTTTTTCACTTTCTGTACTAATTTGGACAAGCTATAAATACACAACATTACACTATAATGATTACTACAAACTGCGTTTTGTCTATTGATCCGACTGAAATCAGGCATAGGTTACCCTAGAAATAGCACTTTTGAAACACACATACAATGTCAGTTTTAAGAAGGGTAAAACACTGATAAATTTAGGTTTTATATTGACTTTAACTTTGCTGGTCAAATTAGTTCAGTACTCTTCAGAATTCAAATGAATAGAAAAGAAAAAAAAGGGGGGGGGACCCTGAAACTATTATGATCACTGTAGTGAAGGTTTTATTATTGAGAGCATTGGACATTCAAGATTTCAAAAATATGATTTACCATTCCTTTTGTCTTACTTCCTGCTCATTTAACTACCGTTATTTTTGTCTCAATTTAAATAAACTTCATTACTAACCCAATTTCGACCTCATCTTCCAACTTTGTCATACCTATATTATTCGTCTAGTATTCATTAACAACAAAGTTCTTTAAACATCATTCTAACATTGATAGGTCTGCAGGTATTTATTATTAACATAAACTTTAAATCTTCATCTTGGGACACTCGAATTGCACAACATGTGGAAAGGACCCTGTCTAGGTTAGTTGTGAGGATAATTAATTGATAGGACAGTTCTGGTAAAATTTAAGTTGTTATTGAACAGCATGTAGCAAAAGTAACACTGGTCCACACGAATACAATACTAAAAGTTTCAACCTGTTCGTATCGATGAGGCGGTCGGCAGGCGGCGAGATGGCGAGGTACAAAGCACACATGCAATTATAGCAATGGCTCATGAAATATCGGCACTTTACTTCTTCATAGCGTCGCAATGCTTTTCCATTTAGTTCCTATGGAATATTGCCATGCTGTATAGGCGTCGGAAGCAGCGCATCCGAGGCTCAACGAAACCACTTTTTCCAGGAGAGCCTCCTCGATCCAGCACGTGTTTCTCAGATCGATGCCCAACTCCGACTACTACTGCTGAGCCCGTTGTGCCGTACCGTGCCCGTGTGCATTTTCCCGCGCTCGCCTGCCTCCACCTTTTACCGCTCCCCTACAGACAGGGTATTCACCAAAGGTTTTTACATTCTACTTATCCTAATACATTACCTACGTATGGACCAGGCATACAATTACATCTTTCACATCTTACAATATTTCCAACGTTAGTTCCACTTCCATTTGATTACAACATTACTTGAAATTTGACATAAATATTAAAATTTACATCGAAAATTGTTCATAGCTTCTCCAACATAATGGCATGAAACAAAAAAAACAAAAAAAGAAATGAAATCAGAACATCGATTATGCTAATTTATTGAAATTCAGGGGAAAAATTTATTACATATACAGTAGGATAACGTTAGTGTTGCTACACCCTCTAGCGTTCCCTTCTGCGAAGACGTGTCAGAGGCACTTATACAGCAGGTCACCGTCAATGAAGGCTACTCTGTCGATGCCTTCTCTATATCGTTTGCTTCGATACAACACGTCCAGTGAATGCTGCAAGGTTCGATGCCAGTTGCTGCGTAGTTCTAAGGCGGTACCGTCGTCCCCTAACAGCCAAATTAGGGAGTTCTCTTTCTGATATCAAACGTGGTCGGCCCTGCCTTTGGTCTTCAGGGATACAGTTTCGGTCACTAAACTGTCGCCACATTCGAGAAACAACACAACGATTCACGTTAAGCCATCGGGCCACATGCGTTTGCGACTGTCCTGCTTCCATTCTTCCTACGGCCTTCCATCGCACAGAGTCTCGTAGGCGTTTTCTCTGTACACGGCGATTGTGGCTGTGGGACTACGTCGCTAGGTGCGCTGACGTCACCGTTTTTGTGGTTTTCCGTTGACCGTGCAGAACACGGCCGTACAGAACATCTGTTGACAGTTTGTGTGACTTTATCGTGAATTAGACACAGGACGAGGAAATAGCAGTTTTGTTGCTTTAATTTTGGACACTGGAACACGTATGAGTTCAGTGTATTCAGTACAGCGATGGCGAGGCATGACAGAATCTCTGACCAGAGAGTTATTTATCGTTGCTAGTCTGCGCTTAACCGCGCCAGTGTGCTGTTCCGAGTTGGACGCTGCTGTTGTACGTAGCGAGTCGCGAGAGCATGTAGTTCAGTTGCGAGTTGTACTCAGTCAGTACAGTAGTGTGTGAGGAGTCGGCCGGCGTCGACATGGGTCTCTGGTCACGATTCAGGACGAGGTATATTGTTAAATAAGGTAATGAAGCAGCATTGCGCTCAGCTAATAATGTATGGTAATCGTAATTAATTTGTTCAAGAAATGCCGCAATAATAATTCTGTTTTCAAAGCAATCGTTATTAAAAAGAAAAAAGTCATTACAATTGAATGTTCATTTCTCAATTTTTGTGTCGAGTTTACATTGGGCCATTATTTTTCAATATTTTTGTAGCGAAGGTACAGTCGCTTTTATTTCAATTTAACGATGTTTTGTGGGAGCTCAACAACATTTGGGTCATTATTATTCAGTAATCTTGTGGGGAAATAACTTTTGACACGTTTTCATTATCATAGGCTTTTCTTTTTATTTTTGCTGGGAAATCACACTTGGTTCTATTCACATTAACATTTGTATTGTCTTGTAAGAATTTGCTGGGAGGTTACGTTTAACACGATTCCTATTAACATTTAATTATTGTGTTTTCAAAATTTTTGTGGGGAGTATACACTTAGTACGATGAGTATTCACATTTAAATATTTTTCTTTTTATTTTTTGTTGGGAGGTTACACTTGGCTCCATTTATATTTAATAATTGTCATACATTTCTGTGGGGAGGTTACAACACCAGTGTATTTGCATCTGACGACTGAAATTCTGTAGTCTACGTTGTTTTCTTTGGGAAGTGCTTCCACATTTCCATAACGAGGTTGAGAAAATGATAAAATATTGAGATCAGAACTTGTGTGCTGAAGACTTTATTCGATTATGAAACTAAATAATCCATAACGAGGTTGATAAAATGATAAAATATTTAGATCAGAACTTGTGTGCTGAAGACTTTATTCGATTATGAAACTAAATAAGTCACGTTCACGTGGAAACGTGGAAATGAGGAAAGTTGTCTGTATCCGTCTCTGTGCCATAGTGTGTACTAGGTAAAATTTATGTTCTGTCCTTAGTGTGGCAAAAATAACACCAAAATTTTGTTTAGTTTGTTATCTATGTTGTTAGGATATATGAAATCAACTCTGCAGTGCGACTGCGTTGCTTTGCTGTTACTCATCTCACATAGTTTGGCGTGGGTCGGAGGAAATGTGCGAGGGCGAGAGAGCTGTGGCACGTGAAGATGAGAACTGGTCGGGCTCCAAATTCTTGGACACTGCCGATATTCACGATAGTGATTATTAAACCGTGCAGACTCGGCCTTCTATTGCTTTCACCCCTCGTTGACGATTTTTGTCTGGATAATTTTAGAGGTACACTTGGTGAGGACGCATACAGGAAATATTTTGGATCTGGTAGCCACGAACAGACCAGACCTCATCGACGGTGTTTAGACAGGGATTAGTGATCATGATGTTGTCATTACGATTATGGTTACGAAAGTTAAAAAGTCGGTCAAGAAGGCTAGGAGAGTATTCTTACTAGAAGAGCAGATAAGCAGTTGTTAGCATCCCACTTAGTAAATGAATCGACTTCCTTTACTTCCGGTACGATGGATGTGGAAGAATTATGGGCAAATTTTAAACACATTGTAAATCACGCATTGGAAAAATATGTGCCGAAACAGTGGGTTACGGACGGAAAATACCTACCGTGGTTTAACAGCGCAATTCGGAGAATACTCAGGAAGCAAAGGCAGTTGCACTCGCGGTACAAGAAAGATCGGGAGAATGAGGACGGGCAAAAGTTAGTAGAGATTCGTGCTGCTGTAAAAAGAGCGATGCGCGAAGCATTCAACCACTACCACCGTCACACCTTAGCAAAAGATCTTGCTGAAAACCCAAGGAAATTCTGGTCTTATGTAAAATCGCTAAGCGGGTCGAAGGCTTCCATCCAGTCACTCACTGATTAGTCTGGCCTAGCAACGGAAGACAGCAAAAAGAAAGCTAAAATTTTAAATTTAGCATTTGAGGAATCTTTTACGCAGGAGGATCGTACAAACATACCGCCGTTCGAGTCTCGTACAGATTCCCGTATGGAGGACATAGTAATAGACATCCCTGGGGTTGTGAAGCAGCTGAATGGGTTGAAAATAAATAAATCGCCAGGTCCTGATGGGATTCCAATTCGGTTTTACAGAGAGTACTCTACCGCATTGGCTCCTTACTTAGCTTGCATTTATCGCGAATCTCTTGCCCAACGTAAAGTCCCGAGCGACTGGAAGAAAGCGCCGGTCACGCCTGTATATAAGAAGGGTAGAAGGACGGATCCTCAGAATTACAGACCAATATCCTTAACATCGGTTTGTTGCAGGATTCTCGAACATATTCTCAGTTCGAATATAATGAATTTCCTTGAGACACAGAAGTTGCTGTCCATGAATCAGCACGGCTTTATAAGGGCATCGCTCCTGCGAAACGCAAGTCGCCCTTTTTTCACATTATATCTTTCGAACCATGGATGAAGGGTATCAAGCCGTCCGCGGTGGTCGTGCGGTTCCAGGCGCTCCAGTCCGGAGCCGTGCTGCTGCTACGGTCGCAGGTTCGAATCCTGCCTCGGGCATGGGTGTGTGTGATGTCCTTAGGTTAGTTAGGTTTAAGCAGTTCTAAGTTCTAGGGGACTGATGACCACAGCAGTTGAGTCCCATAGTGCTCAGAGCCATTTGAGCCATTTGAAGGGTATCAGACGGATGCCATATTCCTTGACTTCCGGAAATCGTTTGACTCGGTGCCCCACTGCAGACTCCTAACTAAGGTACGAGCATATGGGATTGCTTCCCAAGTATGTGAGTGGCTCGAAGACTTCGTAAGTAATAGAACCCAGTACGTTGTCCTCGGTGGTGAGTGTTCATCGGAGGTGAGGGTATCATCTGGAGTGCCCCAGGGAAGTGTGGTAGGTCCGCTGCTGTTTTCTATCTACATAAATGATCTTTTGGATAGGGTGAATAGCAATGTGCGGCTGTTTGCTGATGATGCTGTGGTGTACGGGAAGGTGTCGTCGTTGAGTGACTGTAGGAGGATACAAGATGACTTGGACAGGATTTGTGATTGGTGTAAAGAATGGCAGTTAACTCTAAATATAGATAAATGTAAACTAATGCAGATGAATAGGAAAAAGAATCCTGTAATGTTTGAATACTCCATTAGTAGTATAACGTTGGGCACAGTCACGTCGATTAAATATTTGGGCGTAACACTGCAGAGCGATATGAAGTGGGACAAGCATGTAATGGCAGTTGTGGGGAAGGCGGATAGTCGTCTTCGGTTCATTGGTAGAATTTTGGGAAGATGTGGTTCATCTGTAAAGGAGACCGCTTATAAAACACTAATACGACCTATTCTTGAGTACTGCTCGAGTGTTTGGGATCCCTATCAGGTCGGACTGAGGGAGGACATAGAAGCAATTCAGAGGCGGGCTGCTAGATTTGTTACTGGTAGGTTTGGTCATCACGCGGGTGTTACGGAAATGCTTCAGGAACTCGGGTGGGAGTCTCTGGCGGAAAGGAGGCGTTCTTTTCGTGAATCGCTACTGAGGAAATTTAGAGAACCAACATTTGAGGCTGACTGCAGTACAATATTACTGCCGCCAACTTATATTTCGCGGAAAGACCACAAAGATAAGATAAGAGAGATTAGGGCTCGTACAGAGGCATAATGCAGTCATTTTTCCCTCGTTCTGTTTGAGAGTGGAACAGGGAGAGAAGATGCTAGTTGTGGTACGAGGTACCCTCCGCCACGCACCGTATGGTGGATTGCGGAGTATGTATGTAGATGTAGATGTAGACAAAGTCGCGGAACAGGAATATTTTGGAAAGTGATTGTGTGGTGTGCGTAGCAAGTCGGCCGGGGGCGCGGGAAGTTTGGAGTCCCGAATGGTACACGAGATAAAGAATCGGCTCCAGTGAAGGCGCCGAGTCCGGTTTTGACTGTTGGTTATCGCCTGCCCTGCGAAACAGTTTTCGTGAGTGGGGATGAATTTTGGGAAGCGCAGCTTATTTGGTCAGTTCGATGCTAGTGACGGTGGTCCAGTCTTTCGCAGGCTTCAGGAGTGGAAGAACGGTGGTGGTCATGTCCAAGTAACTTTCGTTGTTTTTACCTCTCCTTCTTCCCCTTACCCCTCTCCACACCACACAGTGGGTTCATAATTAATGGCAGCTGTTTATAAGCTGCTTAAAAACTCATCGGTGAATTTCACTGTCGGCAGCTGCTTATTCAATGACTGTTAATTGTTTTTAAAATTCTGTACTTTATTTGAGTTCTGAATAACAGCGGGTTCATAATTACTGGCAGCGGTTTAAGGATCATTTGCTTAAAATCTGATCAGCGTATTTTGGTTAACTGTATCTAACTATTCGTTGACTTTTAATTGTATTCAAAACTGGTGTACTGTTTTTGGCTGGTGGCTTACGATTGGTGGCAGCTGCTCGTAAGTCGGTTTTCTTAAATCTGTTCACTCAGTTTTACTACTAACTGTTTTTAAAACTCGTTTGACCTTAATATAGGCACGTTTTGTATGGTGTCACCGCCAGACACCACACTTGCTAGGTGGTAACCTTTAAATCGGCCGCGGTCCGTTAGTATACGTCGGACCCGCGTGTCGCCACTGTGAGTGATTGCAGACCGAGCTCCGCCACACGGCAGGTCTAGTCTAGAGAGACTCCCTAGCACTCGCCCCAGTTGTACAGCCGACTTTGCTAGCGATGGTTCACTGTCTACATACGCTCTCATTTGCAGAGACGACAGTTTAGCATAGCCTTCAGCTACGTCATTTGCTACGACCTAGCAAGGCGCCACATTCAGTTACTATAATTACTATTGTATTCTGAACAGATAATATTGTGAATCCTGTATCGTCAAAAGCGACGTTCATCATTAATGAATTAAAGTTTGTAAGTAGGCTGTTTATGTTTTCTTATTGGTAACGCCACGTAGTGCTCTGTATGAAAATCACTGAAATAATGGTACTGGTGAGTCAGCAAAGGTGTAGACCCACTGTAGTCCTTGTAGAAATAATGGTATTGGTGGGTCATCAAAGATGCAGACCCACTGTAGTCCTTGTAGAGATGGCCAGCAGCCATCTGTTGTGACTGTGCAGGTGCACAATCACCATTGAAGAGTCTTGCGGATAATATAGCAAGTCCATAACCACCACTTGTGCACTCACAAAGTTTTTGGAATTGTCCTTAGAACCAGCAATGCTCTTATTCAGTCCCTTGCTGAATTATTAACACACGTGCAAACACTAACAGTCCCAACTTCTCACATATTGTCCATATACTATGACCAACAGAAACGTGTGCAGTGAAATGGAACTTACAAGTTACTTAATTTGATGAACTGGTGTCAATTACAATATTATAACATGAGAATACAATTACAAAGGTACAAAATACATCATTAAAGAACATAAGAATTCACGTAACATTTTTAGTACAGGCTATACAAAAGAATCGAAATAACATATACATCAGTGTTACAGGAATTACTACATGAGTACATACATAAAAGATCAGAATAACTTGCGAAACATCAACTTTACACATGAGCATTAAAACAAAACCGAATAAATAATGTCTAAACATCTTTACAAGGTAAATAACATATTATTAATGCCAATTATATTCGAGGATAACAGTATTCCTCATCATAGTTCATGTAGCTGAGTATTAGAAAAAGAAAAAATTCTATGAAACTACACAGAGACAGGAAGAAAACAAATACACAAGGGTACACAAGCACATAGTGGGATAACACAAAAGGAAAGGACAGGGTTTGTTTTCAGTGTAACATTTGGTACTGAAGTCCAACCCAAAACTTCATTCCATATGTCGTCCCTCTTATTTCAACATTTGCTCCAGCCAAAAAAAAAAACAATCCAAGCATGCTTTCTATATTCTGTTCACATCCTCTTTAAAAAATAGTTTTTCTCCACTGTGCACTACTTTTTTGGCCAAACTATTTTCTTATAGCTTCTTAATGCATTTCTTCCAATTCATCATAGTTAGTTTCTTATATAGTCTACCCCTTCTTAAGCTAACTTAAATCTACTGAGCTCAGATGCTAAACTAAGGGACCAGGCAATGCATCAGCACAAAACAATTAACACAAACAGGAATGCAAGCAGCAGTAACTCTAAATTAACAGATAAAATGCAAAATTACAACTAATATGAGCCAATGTGCAGCAACCTGAAAAATAAATCAGTAGTAAAACTGGCTTAACAGCGTAATACAGAGGCAAATTCAGTAACACTATGCCTGGCAAACAGCAGCAGCAAATATAAAAAATATAAAAAATATAAAACTTATACCTATACATGACAAAGCTCAAGCAGAAAAAATATTACAGTAAAAATGGCCATGTTTAATACCTATGTCACATCTTAACACTAGAGTGATGCATCACAATTTATTCTACAAAAGAAATTACCAAGTACTTGAAAAGAAAATTCTGTACACAATTCCTGTGAAGGGAAATGTGTTTTTGTGCTCCTTCGTTTTTTTGAAGTACATCAAAGTTATTCTTTACTGGGTCTGTAGGCATAAAATATCTATATTAGTACATTCATAAAATTTTATTTTAACCAATGCTGCAGTGCAGCTAGAAACTAGATATTAAGGAAAATGAGCAAATATGTACAAAGGACGGCATGAGGCATCATTCATTAGCCATATGGCATTTCATAACGCAGTAAAAATTCTCCCAATTCTTGAGAAAGACGCTTGTCATAATCAGGTGTGCAGATGTAAGAATGTTTCCAAGTAATGAGCGTGTCGTATTTGCGGTGCTTTATATAAAGGAATGTCAATAGCGAGGTAATGGCCTCCCCTTTTTTTTCCCTGTGCCTCGGTAAAGGCACACCCTAATGGCTTTTTCTCCAGGCGTCTGACACAGCTGGGTGCCCACGATGCATTACGTAAAGGTGGTCACTTAACTTTCTTACGGAAATATTTATGACACCAGTTTCCGCTACAGTGACAGTCTCATATAAAAATATTTCACAGGTCAAGAATTTGCGTTGCAAATATGTAGAAACAAAATCTTATGAATATAACAGTGTCCAAAAAATTTTCGCCGGCATTGTGATACATTCACGCATATGCACACACATTTCATAATTCTTAAAGTACAATTCTTTGTTTCCAACATCCTTAATCACAAGTCAGAGTCCCTAACCACTACTCATTATTCCTTACCTTAATACACATATACATATTCATCAACACGTCTTCAACAATTCATCATAATAAATACATATCATAATAAACATTCCTCAACAGCATAATACACATCATCATCGTAATAATAACATCATAACACCTCAGTCAAATCTCAAAATCGTCGTAGCTTCGTGCAATAATTTGAAAACCTAAAGAAAATTCTCTGCTCATTTCAATAGTGTCATCTACCTCAAACATACTTTAAAAATCGTGATCCCATACCAAATATATCATTCAAAGCTCTCATAATATCACAATGGGTCCGAAAAAAATATGAACAGTTCACAAAGTACAGACAAAATACAATTTCGTAAGTGTGAAGTAATCCAACTCTGTAATTGCGTAAACATATTTAGCTGGCAGTAGTGGCGCTCGCTGTATTGCAGTAGTTCGAGTAATGAAGATTTTTGTGAGGTAAGTGATTTGTGAAAGGTATAGGTTAATGTTAATCAGGGCCATTGCTTTGTACGGATTTCTGAAAGTCAGATTGCATTGCGCTAAAAATATTGTGTGTCAGTTTAAGCACAGTCTTGTATAAATGTTCAAAGGGTACGTTTCAAGTTAAGTATCAAACTAATTCCGCCCGCTTTCTGAATTCTAATTCCTTGTCATGTTCCAGACCTCACGTCAGTATAGTCCTTCCTTTGTCACGCCAGCCTGCATGAGCTAAAACGCGTGCATTTCGGCCTCCTCTAGTAACACGGTGTTGGCTCTTCAGCCAACACTGCATTATGTATTAAAGATGATGGACGGTGCAGCAGTTACGTGGAGACCCCACTCCTTCGATTAGGGCGACCTGATCCCAATTCTCCCCACTCGAGTTCCTACTTGTCAATTTCATTACACAGATATACCGTCGAGGCGTGTATTACAGCTCATTTCATCATTCCCCATTACCCCCCAAAGTCCATTTAGTGATGGGTGCTAAATCTCGTTTGCAACCGACGTTAGCGAAGTTCTGTGGACGAAATTAGTGGAATGGACTCGCAAACTAACAGAGAACGGACGAGCGTTTCTAGGTGGCGGGACCGCTAGCCAGACAGAGCATGAGAGGACTGCAGCCAGTTTTCAAAGCTCGCCACGCGCGCAGTGTTTGGGGACGCGTCGGGGGCGGCCGGGCGGCGGTGGCCGGCGCTGAAAAGCGGCCGTCCTGAAAAGGGCGCAGCTGCGGAGTACAGTGGGGAGCGCGGCAGAGGCTGCGCCGCAGCACAGCACAGAGCGCCGCCATTCAGCGCGCGGGCAAACACGCGGCCAAAGGGCCCCGGCGCCACACAGGGGACCGCGCGCGCGCCCTCATCGGGTTACGTGATTTTCCAATGGCGCGGCTGGCAGTCTGACGGCACGCGAAAGAGGCCATTATTACTTGTGACGTGGCGCGACGTCCGATACCGCGGCCGCGCGATTCTATTACGGCCGCTGAATATGGCGCCAATGGAATTAGTTCTGCACGGCTGCCTATTGATCGGTACATTGACGTTCTTGGCCCACACAGTTTACTCGTTGAGCCTTTACAGCGTCTAACCGCGCTGCCATAGTTCCGATAAACAGCCGCGGGGGTATTTCCTGCCGTTTTATACTACCCGGTAATCGTTGATACTCGATACGAAGGAGGGAATCCCCGTTGTTGTTCCAGAGCTGGCTGCGAGGAAGTTGGTGAATTGAGCCACAACGTCACGCGATACATCCGTCAGCGTTCTGCCCTGGTATTGTTGTTCGCGCGTCTAATGTAATTGTCCTAACCGAAACACAGCGGCTGTCGTACGTTCATTAGTTTCATAGCTGAGCGATTCTAGGCGCTTCAGTCTGGAACCGCGTGACCGCTACGGTCGCAGGTTCGAATCCTGCCTCGGGCATGTGTGTGATGTCCTTAGGTTAGTTAGGTTTAAGTATTTCTAAGTTCTAGGGGACTAATGACCTCAGATGTTAAGTCCCATAGTACTCAGAGTCATTTGAACCATTTAATTCAATAAATTTTAGTTCTATCAAAACACGAAGAAAAGGAAATTTCTGTCAGGCCCACACACTGTGGAACTATACAGGGTGCTCCATTGATCGTGACCGGGCCAAATATCTCACGAAATAAGCGTCAAAAGAAAACACTACAAAGAACGAAACTTGTCTGGCTTGAAGGAGAAAACCAGATGGCGCTATGGTTGACCCGCTAGATTGCGCTGCCATAGGTCAAACGGATATCAACTGCGTTTATTAAATAGGAACCCCCATTTTTATTACATATTCGTGTAGTACGTAAAGAAATATGAATGTTTAAATTAGACCACATTTTTCGCTTTGTGATTGATGGTGCTAGCGCCATCTAGCGGGCCAACCATGTGTTGTTAAATAAACTTTACCTATATTACAAATAATGGAAAATCCAGAATGGAATGTAACAATATTATCAGAATGAAAGTTGCTACTCACCACCTAGCTGAGACGCTGACTCGCAGATAGGTACAACAAAAGGACAAATATAGCTTCCCGCCATTAAGGCCTTTGTCAACAATAGACACACATACGCACACGCACACACACTCATGAAAATGCAACTCACAAACACGACTCTAATCTCAGGCAACTGAGGCCACCAGGTGCCTCAGACTGCAGTCGTGTGTGTGACTGCGGTTGCATGTGTGTGTGTGTGCGTGTGCCTATGTGTGTCTATTGTTGACGAAGGCCTTAATGGCCGAAAACTATAATTGTGAGTCTTTTTGCTGTGTCTATTTACGGCCCAGCAAATCCGCTATATGGTGACTAGCAACTTTCCTTCTCATAATATTGTTAGCTATATTGAAACTTTCCCGTGTCCTCTGTATCTCTTTTGTTACGCAACCTTCCCTTCTACAATAACCTATGAAACGTTCCCTTAGGATTTCTATCTCTTGCTTAATAATAACGAATGAAATATTCCTTTGGAAATTTATTCTCATTCTCAATCTTCGCATACAAATTTAAATGATGCTTATTAAAAGTGATTTCCTGATTATTTCGACGAAACATAGAATGTGTCGTCGTCATGGCCCTCAGTCGTTAGCTGCAATAACCCAAAACTGTTCCTTACCTTTTTTACTGTTACTGGATCGCCGTACGACTGCTACATCGAACTGCGACATGAATATACTTACTCTGTTTTACTATACTTTATTAGCTACTGGTGGGCTTTCATAATAAGTGGCTGTATTTATTACCAAAGCTGACGTTATACTTTAATAGTAAAGCTGACGTTATTCTTTAATTAATTTGACTGACGTTACGTAATTCACAGTTAAACTTTTTCTTGACAACAATACAATTTTGAAAAATTTTACGTTGGTGGTTTTTGGGATGGATTATAATCAGTAATGCAATATTGCTGGCCAAAATTAATTATACTCTGAATGAAATGATTTTACAAACGTTCAAATTGGACTTACTTTTACAACAATCTTACAACTAGCATTGCGCAAACATACCTTCAGTAGTCTTGAGTCCCTCAAAAATAAATAAATAAATAAATAAATAATAAAAAAATAAAAAATCAATAATATTGGTTGCTCTTATGATGATAGTTAGCTGATGTCTGTGTACATCCGTTTATAATCTCTTGTAAATCATAGCTGGTGGCTGGCAGGCACACGGCTCCTCTCAACCTCTCGCTTCAGACCTGCTACCGACTCGCTTCACTTCTCGCTTACTACTGACTTCCTACGAACGCTAAAGTGCGGTCTCTACCGCCAACAATGCTTTCTGGTGCAGACAATCGCTGCTACCATTACAAAATGTATCAATGCGTGGTCTTTCCCGCTCTTTTCTTAAAATGTATCCATACGCGGTCTCTCCCACCCTTTTTAAAATTATATCAATGTGCGGTCTCTCGTGCCAACAATACTTTGGTGCAGACATTCCCTGCTACCACAATTATTTCCAACATAACTATTCCTACTTAATCCTATTAGTAAAATATAAACATCTTTCATAATTTGTGGTTTGACAATATACATTAGAAATATACACGTCTTACAATATTACAGCATTGTGTTACGTGAAATTGAGTTCAGTACGTGTGACGCGGGGGAGACATCGTTAGTTTTAGTATTTCAGGATGGATTGCAAACTTCTGTTAAAATTTTTAAGATGAATCGTTATATTGAGGTATTTAATTCACTTGCATGTAATATTTTTTATTACGTATTAAACGCCTATGTTAACAGCCATGAACAAATTACCTGGAGTGGACAGAAATATGGGAAAATCCTAAACGCTACATATTACCGAGACTAATATGACGTACGAAAATCGTTCGCATTAAAAACAGCTTCCAGTCGTCTCGGAATGGATTTATGGCATCAAGGGAATCTTATACCGTTCTTCGTTCGAAGTAGTGGCTAATTCTGGTAACAATGGTGGAGGTGGATACCGATCACACGCCCCTCTCAAGTAGACCACAAAAGATGAGTGACAATGAGATTAGACCAGGGACAGGACTGGCAGGAAATTCAGCGTCGTGACAACAAAACCAGCCGCGGACGATGCGATGCAAGTGAAAAGGGGCCCTGTCGTTTCAGAACACAGCATTACAGTTGGGAAACAAACGCTGAACCATCGGTTGGACCTGATCAGCATCGAACGAGGTGGCCCAGTGGTTAGCGCACTGGACTCGCATTCAGGAGGACGACAGTTCGAACCCGCGTCCGGCCATCCTGATCTAGGTTTCCCGTGATTTCCCTAAATCGTTTCAGGTAAATGCCGGGATGGTTCCTTTGAAAGGGCAAGGACGACTTTCTTCCCCATCCTACCGTAATCCGATTGGACTGATGACCTCGCTGTTTGTTCCCCTACCCGAAATCGACCAACCAACGAACCACCCTGATCAGCCAAAATTTTAACATAATCCTTGGCAGTAATGAGACCTTCTGCGGTAACCAGAGCCACATGGAGTACGATATGGCCGCACAAGTAATCACTGTACACCCGTCATGTTCCGATCTTGGTGCATAAGCTCGCCCAGAACTTAGAAACAATGTGAAACAAAACTCATCCGTCCAAATGACATGCTTCTATTAGTCCATGGTCCAGATTTCATGCGTTTGGCACTTGTTTTTTCTGTTATAGGCACTCGCACCACTGATGACTGATTTTGAAATCCCAGGTCGCCCTGTTCTTCTCTGCAGACAGCGTTATAAATCCAATATCAGACTTATGCTTGTTAAAAAATTATGCGTAATAACATCAGTAAGACGACAAGGAGATGTAGATTTTTTTAAAATTGTGAAATTTGCCAAGTTCATAGCTCCAACACTGCTAAGCTAAGTTCTTAATCATAGTTCCTAGTCAGGGTAGCGGATAGCATAATGCAAGAGTAGGACGATTTGCGTTAGCAAACCAGTAGACCACTTATTACAGTTAAGTTAATGAACCACTGAAGGCTGTGAACACTCCTTTGATTTTAATACAGACTGACTGCCAGAAGAAAAGAAGATACTGCATACTGTCAATAGACGACAACAACAACAATCTGTTGCGGGTTGGCAGGAGAGCCAACACTGGATTACTAGAGGAAGCCGAAAGGCACGCGTTTTAGCTCACGCAGGCTGGTGTGAGGTCTGGAACAGGACGAGGAAATTAGACTTTAGAAAAAACGGACGTAGCTGGTGGAATGCTTAACTTTAATCCATAAATGGTGAACGTCGCTCTTGACGGTACATTATTCATAATATCAATGGTAACTGAACATGGCGCCTTGCTAGGTCGTAGCAAATGACGTAGCTGAAGGCTATGCTAAGTATCATCTCGGCAAATGAGAGCGTATTTTGTCAGTGAACCATCGCTAGCAAAGTCGGTTGTACAACTGGGGCGAGTGCTAGGAAGTCTCTCTAGACCTGCCGAGTGGCGGCGCTCGGTCTGCAATCACTGATAGTGGCGACACACGGGTCCGACGTATACTAACGGACCGCGGCCGATTTAAAGACTACCACCTAGCAAGTGTTGTGTCTGGCGGTGACACCACACAATCATTCATCTTTACCGAGCGAGGTGCCGCAGTGGTTAGATACTGGACTCGCATTAGGGAGGACGGCGGTTCAATCCCCCATCCGGCTATCCTGATTTAGGTTTACCGTGATTTCCCTAAATCGCTCCAGGCAAATGCCGGGATGGTTCCTTTGAAAGGGCACGGCCGACTTCCTTCCTCATCCTTCCCTAATTCGATGAGACCGATGACCTCGCTGTCTGGTCTCATTCCACAAACAACCCATCCCTACCGAGCGGGGTGGCGCAGTGGTTAGACACTGGACTCGCATTCGGGAGGACGACGGTTCAATCCCGCGTCCGGCCATCCTGATTTAGGTTTTCCGTGATTTCCCTAAATCGCTCCAGGCAAATGCCGGGATGGTTCCTCTGAAAGGGCACGGCCGACTTCCTTCCCAATCCTTCCCTAATCCGATGAGACTGATGACCACGTAATCTGGTCTCCTTCCCCTAACCAACCAACCAACCAACCCATCCCATTCATCTCTTTCAATAATCTAGGTAAATTATATTTAAAAGTATAAAAACTGACCACCGGCTGGCCACCACAGAGAACAAGTCCGGATCGTTCACTGAAGTTACCCAATAAAACTGACCCCTGACAACGCCAAGTCCGGCCATCTTCACAGTCTGGCAACCCTGTAAGACGCGGTTGTCTACTTCCGAGATGTTGTCGTATTGCGTGAGCCCGTTGTCTAGTCAGTCGGCTCTCAGCAGTGTTGCAAGCGCACAAGCGCGGAGCTCTGTGCGGCGCTCCGCAAGCGGTTCAAATGGTTCAAATGGCTCTGAGCACTATGGGACTCAACTTATGAAGGTCATTGGTCCCCTGGAACTTAGATCTAGTTAAACCTAACTAACCTAAGGACATCACACACATCCATGCCAGAGGCAGGATTCGAACCTGCGACCGTAGCGGTCTCGCGGTTCCAGACTGCAGCGCCTAGAACCGCACGGCCACTTCGGCCGGCGCTCCGCAAGCGGGGTGTTGTTTTCTCGCGCAGGTAGCGGTATTGCAGTTTAAACAGATCACCTCGAACGACGATGGCGCTATCTTACAGAAAGGCCACGATTGAAGTAACGTTCCGTGCCCAGTATGCAAGACCTAGGGCATACGAATTAGAGCGTTTCCTGCGTGAGGTAAAGCACGTCGATCCGCAGGAACTTCTCCGTATACATCTGTCTATCCAGCACAGTTAACCTGAAATTTGTCGATGAAGCAGCGTGTGAACATACGAATCTTCAACCTGTGTTTGAAGTGCTGGCCATGCTTGTGGTGAATGTGCTGCGGCCTTACATGGAAGTACTAAGTCACGTGGAAGAAAAGTGGCATGTGTTCGAGACGTATACTCTTCTGAATGGAGTGCGTCAGGTGCGAACGGAACTGTGCCAACACATCCTGTCATGCGTGACCTTTGGTCATTTATGATGGTCAACTGCGGACTTGCTCAGGATTCTGGCAGGAGGGGCATGTATGCTCTGAAGGCCTGCAGAGACGCCTCGTCCAGATACCGTGTGCAGAGACGATGCATACATTGCAACCGCCGACGCTGCCTATTACGTACGTACGAACATTGTTTCATTCCAGTTACCGGCCGCCACGGGACCGGTCTCTGTGCCTGTGACATTCGACTACTCACGATTCCCTAGAGATTGTAACGAATGGCAAACGTCCCAGGGAGCTCAGCTTTAGGCTGGGCAGGTCTGAGGGGAGTCTGGGTTCCTGGGCAGACCTGGGGACTGGTGAGCGTCATTGGTCGTGGTAGGACCACCACCCCACCACGCAGTGCAGCAGGCACCTGGGGGATGGAGGCTGGAGCGGGTGGTGTGCAAGCGTCCAGCTCCTGGCTGCTACATCTACATCTACATTTATACTCCGCAAGCCACCCAACGGTGTGTGGCGGAGGGCACTTTACGTGCCACTGTCATTACCTCCCTTTCCTGTTCCAGTCGCGTATGGTTCGCGGGAAGAACGACTGTCTGAAAGCCTCCGTCAGCGCTCTAATCTCTCTAATTTTACATTCGTGATCTCCTCGGGAGGTATAAGTAGGGGGAAGCAATATATTCGATACCTCATCCAGAAACGCACCCTCTCGAAACCTGGCGAGCAAGCTACACCGCGATGCAGAGCGCCTCTCTTGCAGAGTCTGCCACTTGAGTTTGTTAAACATCTCCGTAACGCTATCACGGTTACCAAATAACCCTGTGACGAAACGCGCCGCTCTTCTTTGGATCTTCTCTGTCTCCTCCGTCAACCCGATCTGGTACGGATCCCACACTGATGAGCAATACTCAAGTATAGGTCGAACTAGTGTTTTGTAAGCCACCTCCTTTGTTGATGGACTACATTTTCTAAGGACTCTCCCAATGAATCTCAACCTGGTACCCGCCTTACCAACAATTAATTTTATATGATCATTCCACTTCAAATCGTTCCGCACGCATACTCCGAGATATTTTACAGAAGTAACTGCTACCAGTGTTTGTTCCGCTATCATATAATCATACAATAAAGGATCCT